>NW_028290852.1:282500-330000 GCF_964205215.1 Stylophora pistillata
TAAATTTTTAAACCTACATTGGATAACAATCTAGCTTCTCTCATGGCATCTACTGTTTCATCTGGCTGTAGCTCCCCCACAAATATCTCCTTCAAAACCTTCCTAAATGAATTAAGAAGATAAATTGTGTGTCAGTGATAAAAACTTTTTTACAGATCTGCTGCTGAAGAAGTTTGTTGAATAATTAATTTCTGATTCCTGTTTCAAGGTTGTTTTAGTGAACTCTACAGTTACATTACATAAATTCAGGTTTTTTTTTTCCATGGCATGGACAAATAAGCTTAATTGCTACTTGATTGTCCATTTGTTGAGTGATCTTGTTCCATACTAATAGCAGAGTTGAATCAGGGAGAATTTTCTTACAACAGCCCTTTGTTCCATTAAAGCAAGAAGAGAAGATTCATATGGTAATTTTTTAGTTAGAAACGATCTTACCCTGACAGACACGTCCTCGTTCTATCCACTACCAAGGTTAATCTGATACCTGTGGCTTTCCTCTAGACTCCAGTGTGTAAGCACAAATACAATCAAAATGCACCTCACTTTGTTCTCATAAAAGTTTGATGTGCATAAAAGCTTAAGCTTTTATCGTTTTCGACTTGCAAGTAGTAAGTAGCGATATGATTTTAGCTGGGTATATCCTATTTATTCTCTAATTCATTAGTTATCTTACTTAATTATTTAGACACGACCCCACAAGCGAAGTGTCGTTTTTAATACTTATCGTGTATAAATAAAGATTATTGATTGATTGATTGAGCGCAAGAGGTCACCTTCTCAAATATTTGTTGCAGCGAGTTCTTCATAAATCAATAAAGTGTTCACTTGCGTTATACATCTACACACACAGTTTTAGTTTCAATAGGAACTGAACATTTTGCTCTTTCCCACTGTTACGCATAAACAGGGGAACAATGGTATCGACATTCTACAAAGAAAAACCACCAAAATCATACAGTGATATTGGTCAATAAAGGTGCTGTAAACAAAAAAATTAATGATATCACACAAATGATAACCCTGCGGCAGCCGGTGGAAGTTTTACCGCCCAGATAAGTCCGCCTGTTGCATACTTTTCGGACAGTTTTTTTTTTTTTTTTTTACATCTACTACGCTATGGAAGTGAATGTATGTTACTCTTTCTCACCGGATGTGTGGAAGAGTTGACTGACAAACGAAGATAATTTTGATTCCGAACAGCCAGTTTTGGGTTAGTAGTCCATGTATGGGAATACATTGGAATACATTGGAATACATTGGAATACATTGGAATACATTGAAAATATATACCGAGCTCAGGACATTTTACGGGGTCATACATGGACTCCTAACCGGTGAAAAAGAAGGCGCCATTTTTGATTTGATTAGTGGTGTTTCACCAATACTAGCGGGAACTCACGACTAAAGTTTCCGTGAGGACCTCCTTCAAGAGCCATTACGATGAAAAACCTGTGATGGAACGGACCTCTTGGATACATGGAGGGGGAAAGAATTCTGAAGGCGCTTCATTGATATGGAACATGTTCCAAAATGATCTGACATACAGTGTAAATTCTAATTCTAATATCAATATGTATGCAGACGACCACCAGTTCCATGCTGCAGGCAGTAATGTTACTGAGGTGCATGATAAGTTAATAGCAAGTGCCGAATTAGCCTCCAGATGGTATAGATCGAATTTCTTAAAAGGGAACTATGACAAGTATCAGACAATGACACTTGGGAATAAAAATAATGATATGGATAGTATTATAATTGATGACAATGAAGTTAAATCTACCAAGTGTTTAAAACTTCTTGGGGTATATATAGACAATAGGCTTCGATTTGATGAACACATTGCTAACATTTGTAAGAGGAGTAGCCAGCGTGTTGGAGTCCTGATGAGGCTCAGGAATATGATACCAACAGACACCAAGCTGAAGTTGTTTAAGGCAGCCATTCTTCCGTATTTAACATACAGCCATCTTGTCTGGCATTTTTGTAGGGCGAGTGATACTAGAAAATTGGAACGTATTCAAGAAAGGGCACTTAGGGCAGTTTACTGTGATAAGGGGAGTAGTTATGATAAATTATTAGACATGGCTAACCTAAGTACACTGCAGAACAGAAGACTACAGGATATAGCCATTCTTATGTATAAGGTAAAGAACAATTTATCTCCTAATTACATATGTAGCCTTTTTCAAATTCCACAACTTAGGTACACACTGCGTAATAATGATTTTGGTATACCTAGATTTAATACTGTCACTTTTGGAAAACATTCGCTTAGATATATGGGACCCAAAATATGGGCAATTGTACCAAGAAATGTAAGAGAACTGACATCCATATCATCTTTTAAATGTAACATACGTAGAATAGACCTTGTTTCTAAATTGACTGATAGTAAATGTGAAAACTGCCTTTTATGTAAGACTTAGGTTAGATTTTAAATTGTACATATATATTGTTTTATTTTTAAATTTCTTAAATTTTTAGGTAGTATTTAGTGTCCCCAGTTAGTGGTTGTATAACTGCTATTTTAGATTTGACACATAAATAAAGGTTGTTGTTGTTGTTGTTGTTCTGAATGGTGAAACAAACGATTTGTTTGAAGACACCAGTTTTGCAATTATGTTTCCTTAAAGCAAGCTTATGATAGCTTTTAAAGTTTTGTGCAGTTTTATGATTATCATCAAGCTACAGGGAAACGATGTTGACTTTCCATCGATTGAATTTTAGTAAATGTGGAATACCATTCTTCTGAAAAATAATTGCGCACGATCGATGGAAAGGGTATTCGTTTGCCTTCATCGACGGGAGAATGTTTTACCCATGTAATACACTTGTTTTGCATACTGAACTTTACACATTTCCAAAGATACTGACAATAAGTAGAATTAATTCAACAATTAAGAGCTTCTTTCATCGGTGATCATTTCCGTTGGTGATCAATTCCGTTATTCTCATGTTCTCAAATTATGTGTGTTTTGGGGGTGACATTGTAAGGAGAAATGAGATGCTAGTCACCCCCAAGTCAAAGGGTTAAAAAAGGCGAAATCTGTTTAATATTTTTGTGAGTACATGAAACAACATTTTGAAAGATGGCATGATTATGTTTATGAAGCAATTCTCTAATTTTCTTTTAGACTATCTTTCTCCGCTACGATCACCCTTGAATGCCAAAAATGGCAGCAAGTTGGGTTGCAAAGTTGCAGAAGAATCTGTGTCAAAATACACATTGTTTTCAACCAAGTTTCTGAGATGGGCTATTGAGACTTTGAAAAAAGTCAAAGCAAAAGGGAAGCACCTTGATGAAATCACAAACTCCTCAAATTTAGGTAAGTGAGAGCTGCAAAATAAGTGTACAGAGTTTTCAAAAAGGATTGGCTATTAGCCAGTATATGGTTAGTTGCATGCATTCTGGGATCTTGGGGCATGCTGCCCACAAAGTATTGTTTCTGGGAGAGGGGATGGCACAGGGGTGAGAGGACTCACCCCCCCCTCCATGTTGTGATGCACGTTCAATTCCTGGACTTGGCATGAGATGTGGGTTGACTCAGTTTTTGGTTCTTGTCCTCACTCCAAGAGTATTTTCTCCAGGTCTTCCTGTTTTCCTCTCTCTGTAAAAATCTGCAAAAAATTTTTTTTCTTTCTTTTCTTCTATTTACCTCCCTGTCATGGGGAGCATCGCATATGGTCTTAGGCAATAAAGACCCAGTTACCCCCAATTGAGTTGGTTTGTACTTAATCTATTTAAAATGTATGGGCTCTAAAATTCTATCTCATGCATTTGTTTGGAAGTATATGCAAAGTGATATGATAGTTGGTTGGCTAGGTAAACATGAGCTAGGTAGAGATTGAATGGGTGCTCAACCAGCATGAAAATGTAATTTAACCTTAAATATTTTTGTGGATGTTTATGCGAAAATGGCCTTCAAGGAAGTTGTTTGTTCAGGAAATTTGTTGTTTTTTCACAACTCAAAATCAAGGTAGTTTTTTTTATGTTCTAAAATGGTGGCCAGTACTTAAGGAGAACCCTGAATGTTTATGACTTTTTTTGTCCCTTCCTCTCCAAGCATCTGAATATAAAAAAGAGACTTGAAGAAACCTCAGAATTTTTTTTATTTCTTATCTTTGATAATCAATCTCAAAATGACTTTTGTCTCCTACACGAAATATAGTTTCTAGTTGTGTGATAGTGGGAAACAATACACCTGTATACCTTCTTAGAAAACCCCTGATCATTTTGGTGAACCAACAATACTGACTTTAGTAGTAGTAAAATACTAATGAACAACTTCCTTAAAATGGTTGAAAAATGTTAATTTTGTTTGTAAGAGTTCATACTTATCCTTCATTAGAAGTAATGTGAAAATTAAAATGATTACTGACTAATATACAATTCTATGGATTTTTGTTTAGTGAGTATGTTGCTCAGCGACACATTATCTATTCAGAATGGTAAATATCTCAAGTTTATTCCTTCACTGGACCAACTTGGCAAGACAATTTATTTGATTATTGTTCAGCTCATATCTAAGGGTCAGTTTGACCAGGCTTTTTGTCATGCTAATGACTTGCTCAAGTTCATTCAAGTGGTCAAGTCCTGGAAAAACTATGATGGTGGAAAAATGGAGAAGGGGCTCTCTTCACTCTCTCTTCGAATAAATGGATGGTCTCCATTGTCAAATAGAACTCCTTATCTTGTGGAAGGAAAGTATTCTACTGTTTGTTACTAGTCAGTTTGTGAGAGGTGATGGGTGAAGTACAACTGTATGTTGTCATTCAAAGTGCAGTTTTTGATTCACAGTTTTGTTTTCTTCACAGAATTCACATTCTGAGAGAATGTGTTACAGTTGCACAGCAAGCAAGCAAGGTTATTCAGGATGCTCTTGAAGACCCTGATATTCCTTTATCTCTTAATGAGCTGTGATGGCTGGGTAGTACTGTTTACAATGTAGGCTGTGTGTCCTATCAAAGCGACTGTTTTACTGACGGAGTGCCATTGCTGGCTCTTGCCTGTGATGAGTTAAGAATCTGTAGCTTTGGAGCTGAAACAGAAGAGAAAATCATTGTCCAAGCTGAAGAGGTAAAGTCTGTTCAATTGATGAAGGTACTATAATTTAAAGTTTATTGAAATAATTAATAGTTCAGTTGAACTATGGTTTGACCCTATACATGAGAGTTTTCCTTGCTGAAAATGTTACATTCAAGTATTGTTTCAAGACTGTCTTATGGGAAGCAGGTGTTCTAAGCTAGAACAAGGTCCTTTCATACAGTCAACAACTGCCAGAATTCGACAAATTTCTTAATTACTGGTAGCTAAACACATGTAGAAGTAAAGAACAACCCAGCACAGGAGTATAAAGGGGTTTTGGAAGACTTTAAGGGAAACTTTGACAAAAAGTTTTGTGCTGAACTTTTCAACTTACTAGCCAAGTGGCCAGTGACATCTTAGATGTTACAGCAATTTTAGTTTGTTTACTAGCCAAACTGGCTGTTGGAAATCAGAAACCACTAGCCAAAACTGAATTTCCACTAGTCTGTGGCTAGTTGGCTACCATTAGTGTGGAGCGCTAGAGGGGAGTAACCTTTTCATGAACTGGTATTCTTTCTAGGGGGAATCACCAACACTCCTAATCAGTTCATGATTCTGAAACTGAAATAAGCTGTGACAAGATAGGCCTTCTAGCTCATGAGGTCAATTTGCTATGGCTACAAACATGAAACAGGTTTGCGATGAACCAAATAGGAACAAGGGTGGGGAAGAGGGGAAAACTTATTACTCTTTCACTCCCAAGATTTCATTCATAATTCTCCTTAGTGTCTGCTTCACAATTTCTATGATCTAAGTTTGGAGAATTTGGTATTAGCTTAACTTATAATCTCTTTATCAATTGGTATTTGTCTTTATTCTCATTACTTGTCTGTTTGATATAGTGTTGATACAGTAAGGAGAAATTCTGTCTTGGTCACTCATGGGAGTTAAAGGGTGAATGTAGAATAAGTTGCTGATCACAAATCTAATTTTGGCTAACAGTGACATGGTGAGTTTTGAAAATGTTTATTTGGCAATGTTTGAAAAATACTTTTCAGGTGAAGCTACTCACAAAGTATGCCTTGCTAGTTGACTGTCAAAGAAGAGCCGGAAGAATCAGGGATGCACTAAAGACTGCTTCAACTGTGGTCCTGGTAGCACTGAAAACAGCCTCTGATGCCCACACCCTAAAACAGCCAGTCAGACAATGGGTCTCAGTGAAACATGAGCTGGTGAAGGATCTACAGGAGGGAGAAAAACAGTCTGAGAGATGCAGGTTTGCAATAGAGTTCAAAATAAATATTAGTATTTTGATGTCGATTAACTTAAAGCTTATGAGTTTTAAGCAGATGTCAGATTATAATGTGTAAAAAAAAGGTTACAAGAACTCCAGAAAATTGGTTTTAATTTGTTTAAACTTGATCAAATACATGCATGTTGTTTTCATAATCAAACAGAACATACATACATGCAGCAAATATAAAGATTATTCCATGGGAAGTGCCCTCAAACGATTTCTATTCACAAGTTGCGATGCATCAGAAAAGGGAGGAGTGAGTTTTTTATGCATTGCAGCAAGTGAATAAAAATTATTCAAGCACTATCATAACATAACCGTTGAAATGTGGCAGATTCCTCACCTCAATACACCAAAATCCTAGTTTTTGGCTCGTTCAAGGCTTCAAAAGGATCAGATAAAATTAATTTAAAGAGGGAAGAAAAAAATGGGGGGAATTCTAATATTTTTAAGGTTGACTCTGGAGAGATAAGGCATAGTGATAAAAAAAGACAAAATGATATAATCATTATGGTGTTGAAGAATTACATAATTAAAGTAAGATTGAGTTAATTGGAAACTGTCTGAAGAAATTTCTTGGTTCTTTTTTCTTCTCAGAACCCTATGCAGTGCATTTGCAGAGCAAGAAGATGCAAAAGATGTAGAAGGAAGCCAGCTCTGTTTTGTTTTGCAGGAAGAGCTTGCTTGTTACAAGACCAAAAGGTAACAAAATACTTTCTTTTACATTCTGACTTCTTCTTATGGTTTCCCCTTTCATAAGTGAAGTACAACTGTACCTGCCAAAATGTTTCATTGAATTGTTCCAAACTTTTTCAGCTATGACACAGCAGTAGGGCAAATTGCTGTAGTTCATATATTTTGAACTGCGGTATGAGATACGTATGATGCACGATCCTCGCAGTAGATAGCGCTATTTAAGCAATAGCGCTATCTACTGTGAGGATTGTGCATCATGCGTATCTAATACCGCAGTTCAAAATATATGAACTTCATATATTTCATTGTATACTTACAATTGTTCACCGCCTTTGAGCCACCTCACTTGAAATTTCAGCCAGTAGCCTAACTTCTTAGCTACCAGCCTGAAAGGCCTAGTGCTGTTGGACAGGATGTTAGTCAATGGCAGGCAGGGCTCCAATTTAATTTTTGGATCACTAACCCTTTGGGTTAGTAGACATCTTTTTTACTAACCAAATAATAAAGTTTGGTATCCAAGCTCACAAGTTACGATATCTCAAATATTGAACATTTTGATAATAACAACTAGGACAAATTAAAGAGTAGCTGAAATTGCATACTGACCTCAAAAACGTAGACAATTATCCACCTATTTTATTTCCCTCTTGTTTACCATGATTAGTCAAGAACAGTACATCTACAGCATTCTCTAAAAAGAGTTAAAGTTGACTTAACAACTTGAGTATTCTAAGTATTCCTCTGAGAGTCGGGCCTACGTGCTCTTTGGCCTGAGGTCTACTGATGTTTAAATATGTTAGAAAATTTTACTCACCATGTCGGGTTAGTTGGACAAATTTTTAGTAACCAAACGTTGAAAATTACTAACCATTGGTTAATGGGTTACCATTAATTTCGAGCCCTTGCTTGTAAATCCACAGCATTTAAGTTGCTATTACCAATCCATACTCATGGTTGGAAAGGGTCAGTCTGAAACTAGAGTGGGTTGCCTGAGAACAAAACACAGTGGTCTTGGTTAGGACTCCAAAACAGTCCTCTTAAATTGGAGTTCAGCATGGTAACCATGGATTGACCAAGTCTCCTATTAATTGTGAAGAATTTTTATCATCTTCTTATTGAAAGGACAAAGTTGGTCATTCAAACTGTCTGTTACTTTTATTAAAATGAATCTTTACTCAGCAGACACCTTGATGGGCAGGGACAAAAAAAATTGATCCCTTTCAAGTACATCAAATCTGCATCAAAAGAAACCTAGACCTGCGATGAGCAGACACTGCAGGGCTCGACACTAATAGTAGCTGAGTTTCTTTAGATCTGCACCGCAGTACTGTCAAGAAGCTGGGGAGACTCTAGAGCAGTTATTGGACTCAACAGATAGTCAGGATGAGGAGAAAAACATGCATTCACGTTTGCTGGATAGACTTGGTGCTGCATATTTATGGCAGGCTTTGCTTGAGCACAAAGATGCAGTAAATGAGAGAGCAACTTCAGCAAGGCCAGAGCTTTCTGACAGTTATGAAGGAGAAGAGGAAAGTACTGGAAACTTTTTTGATTAAGATCTGATCTGACAATTTGATGACCCACCCAGGTCTCAAATTTGGATTTCTTGAGGTCGTGCTGGCTGCAGGCTATCTGTTAGGCCACTGAGTGTGCCTCCAACAAAGAGACGCACTGGGGCAAGAAGTTGATTTCAGTTAATTTGAAGTCTAGAGTGAACATTACTTATACAGATTTTATATTGTTCCTTGTTCAACACATTTTCAGGAACAGATTGTTGTCTTTGATGAAATGTCATGTGCCTGTTTTACAATAGACATGAATTTTGTAGTCAGTTTTTCTACAACAACAACATACTTTACCTGTAGGTGTACATGGAGGACCATGCAGAAGGGAAAGGGGCCCTGAGATTGCACCTCTGGTGCATCCCCAAAAGCACCTCATTCCCTCAAAATATCAGACTGTCAAATGAAATGTTGGTGTAACTTTTCAGATAGAAGATATCTGCCTGGAGCAACCATTTATGGAATCACTTTGTGCAGCTTTGGAAATGTGGACGTCACTAAGGACCAAATCACTGCAACAAGACACCAGTGGAAAGGTAAATGTTTCCTGGAAAAAGCATTTTAGGGCTATGTAATATATTTTTTTACTTTAATTTCCAAAACATTAATATTTTTTCACTGGCAGTGACAATTCTTTATTTGAAAACAAGTGAAACTGTAAAATTCCAAGAACAGTTTTCTTTCATGGGGAATAGAGTACCGAAGCCCTGACGTCACGTTTCCATGGTTGCATTTCTGCTGGATCTAAACAAACTCACATGTGTTTAACATGGCGGCGTTGTCGATAACATCGTTCGCAAAATACTTCTCAGATGAGCCTAAATCTTTAAACCGTGGCGAAAACCATTACCAATCTGGACACGTTCTACCTTTTTGCTATTGTGATGGAATTATCAGAGGGTCAGTGCAAGCGAGCATGAAAAGTACGACGTATAAAGTCACAGTAAGTGTAAAATTTCTATTACTCGATGTCTATCCGTTAACATCGCCAAACCAAAACTAATTTAAATTAAGTGATTTCGAATCTTCGTTTAAAGGAAATCTTGAAAAGTAAGCTTATATTTCTTTTTCTCTTTCCTTCGCAGATATATCTTCAAGAAAACGAAATACGTTCCACAGAATGCGAGTGCCCTCGTGGCGGTTCAAAGTGTAGTCACGCTGTAGCTCTGTTCCTTCATGGCTACCACAACTTAAGTAGAACTGACATCGAATGTCAGTGGAAGAAACAAAAGGCATCCGAGGTGGTTAAAACGGTAGAAGATCTGTATCCACCCAAAGAAACTAAAGTCCTAAAACGAAAAACTACAGATGAGGACAGAGAATGGCTACGGAACAAGCTGAAGAGATACGGCGAGTTCACAGGAATGTTATGGCTTTTGAGCCCCGAACCTGACAAAGAGAATCGTCTGCCGATCTCCACAGTCGAAGAAATCATTTTATCGAGAGAGTTTGTTGAAAGCGGACTTGATACAAATTTCTTGTTGGAAAAATTGAAAGTAAGTGAGCAGCAAGTGAAATTAGTCTGTGAGATCACGAAAGAGCAACGTGAATGTGGAGAGTGGCATGTGGTGAGAAAAGGACGTTTGACTGCTAGCAATTTTGGTCCAGTTCTTGAAGCAAAAAGAGTCACTCCTTCCCTTATCAAGCGTGTTCTTGGAGAATACGACATCTCTCGAGTGCAGGCTGTTCGATGGGGTGTCGTTAACGAGAAAGAAGGAATAAAGGCCTTCACCAAATTAACAATGAAAGTAGTAAAGGATTGTGGCCTTTGGCTACACAAGTCTGGTGTTTTGGGTGCATCACCAGATGGACTTGTTGATGACAATGCGATCATTGAAGTCAAATGCCCTTACACACATCGCAATTCAACAATTGAGGAGGCTGTTAAAGACCCTAAGTTCTGTTTAGTAAAGAGAGATGCTGGCTATTGTTTAAAACAATCCCACCACTACTGGCATCAAGTCCAGGGTCAGCTGTTTATAACTGGGAAGCAAATCTGTTACTTTGTGGTTTGGACAACAATGCAAACTGTTGTGTTGGCAATCCAGAAAGACTGCACATGGGAACCAAATCTTCTTTCACTTCAAGAATTTTATACAATTCACATGATTCCTGCACTTGTTGATGGTGGTCTTTAAATTTTAAGACTTCGTTGTAAAATTAATGTAGTTTTTTATAAAGTAATGGATTTGATAATACATACTTTTAGAAATATTTTTTAAAATATTGTTTTATTTGGTAAAATCATTGCAACTTTTACTACAAATATGCAGTAACTGAAGGGTGTATATAAAATAAAAATGTTCATGTTAATCTTAAAATTGTTTTTCTTTAAACAGCAACATTTGCTGGGGTTTTTACATTAGCTACTTGAGACAAGAAAATGATAGATTCATTGTAATCGTATTTGAATACAGTTGGTTATCTGAATTCATAATAGGACTAGCATAAGGGTGTGGTGGCAGGAATACTGATCAGAAATAAATAGTTTGTCATTAAGTTGTGTATCATGATTCCTTGTATCATGAGCAAGTAAAATAGGGTTACAAGCTTTTCACAGATCACACAACACCTGTCCACTCTTTGTATCAGAATACAGTTAATTGATTAACTATGATCAGACAATGCCAATGTATACCAGGCCTTAGTAAACTGATGTAAGATGATCAATATTTCAATTAAAATGACTAATCAAAGTCAACAGTGTCATTGGTTTCCTTAATTAATGGGTTTTGTAAATTAACTAAAGCACCACATAGCTGTATAATCTTACCAGAGAGGGATCGCAAGTATGGTGGCACAAAATTTAAAATTTTATAGTTCTTCAATCTAGCATTAGCACGTTCTACGTGTATACGACATTTTGCAATGCTCTTTGTTAACTTAACTTCACTTTCTGTAAATTTTCCATTGTTCAAGAATGGGGGAATGTTCACATATACACCATTAGGAACAATATCATTTATCAAAAACCCTTTATCCGCAAGTATAATATCCCCAGCAACAAAATGCTTTAATATTCCTGACTTTTGAACCGTTACTTTATCTGATACTGAGCCAGGGAAAAGTTTACTTACATAAGTTATAACCGCGTTGGGTGCCACACCAACAATTGTCTTAAAAGAATTCATACCCCTGTACGTTGAATATGTCAATTTTTGGTCACTCATAAGCTTAGGTGTAGCAACCTCGATATCGGTGCAATCTATTACCATACGACAGTCTCCAAATAAGCTAAATGAGCCTGGAAGTGAAGTTTTGTTTTTTTGTCTGGATGGAACAGCTATCTCCATTTGATCTTCATATAGAATTTGGTGCAAAACATGGATAAATGTTGTCACAATATTCGCTATTGTAGCAGTACTGCAACTAAAAAGTTCAGCTAAATGTAAGTTATGATAATTATGTCTAATCTTCATCAATGTTATCAATATTTGATCTTCAAAAGATATCTTGTCTACTTTCCAGCCACACACGTAAACAATATCGTTGCGGTATCTTTCGGCATATTCGACAACAATGTGGAACATTTCTTTGTTTGGGAGGCCAGTTTCCATGTTGATTACCTTTGAATCCATGTTAAAAGAGCTGTAGTTTCTTTTTAAGTAGCTTTCTTTTTCTTTCAACTCGGATACTTGGGTCTTTAATGTCCCTAGCTCTGCTTGTAGCAGGATATTTTCAGTCTGCAAAGTAGTGCATTTCATTTGCATCTCCTCGCAACTGAGCTCGCAAGGCTCGTTCTGGTTGCTCTTCGTCGAAGATTCTGAAAGGATCTGCTCGATAGTCGTTGTCTCTGGGACTTCAGTTCTTTGCTTTTTCCTTTTTGGAGCATTTCGAGATTCAAATAGTTTGTCTTTATTCCAGGAAAAGACCTCGGGGCCTTCTTCTTTACTTCCTCGGAAATGACAACTACAAACTCGAGCGCCTTTGCCAGGTTCACGATCAGCTCGTCTGGAGAGAGAAAACGAAGGTTTTAAACTTTAATCATAACGTAAAAAAAAGCTTTTTTTCTTTCTAGAGGTCTTTCAAAGGTATAATCCACAGGTCAGTGCACTTTTGAGTGGTTAAATAAAACCATCTTCCGCGTAACTATAACTGACACGTGGCCGTGCATCATGGTGGTCATTGTACCAAAAATCAACCTACCTTATTAGAGAAATCCATTTTCTTCTTTGAGCAGGATCTTTGGGGAAACGGTAAAAGCTGCAATTGTGACTTTGTGAGAACTAAATAGGTATCAGCTTTTGATACTTTCAGACGTTTTACGATAGGTACTTAAACAATTTGAAAGATGTGCCATTAAAGATTTATGGATTACTAAAATTTAAATGCTGTGCTAAGTCTGCACTCAAACAGAGTGCCCACCCAGCCCGAGGTTATCCTGGTTTCCATTGAATTCACCCTTTAAATCCCAAGACCTAATCACTAATTCTCCCCTCTAGCTGCTACACATTTACTTGTAAATAAGTTATAAGAATTTGGTGTTAGATCAAGAGAACAACTTCTACATGATAAGTTCAAGTATTCTCATTACCTGTTGAATCATGTATGGGCTTTAAAGGGAGAAGATACATGTTTAAATCATTTCTGGGAGTTAAAGGGCTAAGCAACTAGGCGTATTACTACTCCCCCAAGATGGGATGCTAGTCCATTGCAAGGTTATCCCCTTCCCCCAGCATTTTATCACTTGGCAGGCTTTTTATCTGTACTCCTGGTTACAGAGAGGCACGTGATAGAAAAGAAAGCTGTGTTTTGCCCAAGTGGACACAGCAAAATGACCCAGCCAGTTCTCAAACCCAGACCTCTTGACCCGCAGTGCAGCATACTAACCATTGGGTTACTGCATCTCCCACTGTATACAATACATTTAATCTTGCATGAATGTTATTCTCACTGAATTTTTTTTTTATGTTCTAGGTTGACCTGGACCATCTTATTAATCCTGAAGAGACATATCATTACTTGCTTATCACTGCTGAAATGTTTGGGCTTTTAAAACAGGTGAAACCTGCTACGTACTTTCATTGGTGACGATTTGGATTTCCCACAGGCAATTAACTGTTCATGCAGTCCTGTCACAACATGACCATGGCAATAGAAATGTTAAAAAAAATGTTTCGGTACAAGAAATGACAGCAGTTTTAAGAGATTTAAGTATTTGAAGGAAAAGGCTATCACTCAACAGAAAAGAATGATTTTCTCCAGTCAGGTCTTTTTTATCTCGACTGGTAAATTTTATACAGTGAGGATCCTTGCCTTTGTTATCAGTGGTGTAATGAATAATGTAGTTTCTGCACATTGAGATAATTTGGTTGTATCAACTGGGTTAATAAATATTAATTGGCCGCAGCAAAGAATTTCTAAAGCTGATATTCCAAGGTTAAGCCCTTTATCAGAGCAAATGGTGAAGGGTTAATACTTGAAACATCAGCTTCAGAAATTGTTTTCAGCATCCGATTGGCATGTACATTATCAACTCAGCTGATGAAACCAAATTATATGTACTTATAATTCCACCCCTCCCCCCCCCCATCTGCCCCATCTGATGCAGCACAACATATGGGTATCTTCAAAAAATTAAGCGTGTGGGAACATCTTCCATTGCACCACTCCCTTCCCAGGATTAACTCTGCTACCCTTAGGCTTAGGCAAGTTAAGCCAATAATTTATATCCGCTTTGTAATACTGAGCGTTTTAAAAATGCTTTTATTAATAGACTTGGTTTTAAGCATAACTTAGCTGTAAGTAATTAATACACATTTTAGCCCATTACACTTTATATGTAACACTTGATATGTATTTTATCAGTGAAATAAAGACTATTTACTATTTTAATTTACAACAGTTTCCCATCAGAATCTTACCCCCCTTATTCATTCAATGAATGAATTGTTTTCTTGCAGCCCTTAAAAAAAGCTAGTGCTCTTTGCATGGCTGCCAGTATATCCCAGTCAGTTGGTACCAAAGATATGCTGGATAATGGATTGTGTGCCCTAAGTGATGCTGTTCACTCATTGTGTGACATTCTGGACTTGTCACATGCTTCAATTATTCTGTCTCATACAAGTAACCTGGTTGATAGATTTGAGCCCTGCAGTACTTCATGGGTTCAGTTCTTGTTGGCGAAGAGTCACTATTTGCTAGTCACAGGAAAGGTATGAAAAATCAAAATCATTATTAACCCTATCACTGCTTTAACTAACTCTACTTACTGTCTGCCAAACACTTCTCGTGATGTAAGTTTGGAAAATTTGGTATTGGATTAACTAAATAATCCTCTACAATTGATTTTTTTCTTTATTCTCCTCACTTGTCTGCTTGACATTGTATTGATGTTGTAAGGAGAATTCCTGTCTTGGTCTCTGACATGGGAGTCAAAGGGTTAAACAAGCATTCATCATGCAGGCATACATGTATACGTGGTACTCTAGCTCCATGTTGGTGATTTTTCTTTGTGCTGAAGAACTTGGAATAGCTTTAGGCAAGGAAACTGTGGGCCAGCTAGCCTCTGAGAGCAGCAGGGAAATCCAATTTGTATAGTAATCACATGATTTTGAGTGCAATTTGGAATAAATAAGCACGAGTAAATTTTCTCAAAGACTAACAAAATTGCATGAGCCCATAGGGTGAGTGCAATTTGTGATCTTTGAAAACATTTACAAGTGATTATTTATTCCAAATTGCACGAGAAAATCATGTGATTATGTATTAATAATATACATGAAAAAATACGAGGTAGCTTCTCATAACTACGCGGAAGAAAAGCGCATGCATCACATGCAAAAATTATTTATTGAAATCCTGCAAGTGACATTGACCTTGACATTGACATTGACCAATTATTCTGACCAATCAGAATGTCTGGTTTGTTTCTTTCTTTGCACTGAATTAACCCTCTTCTGTACTGAATTAACTCTCTTCTGCACTGAATTAACTGAAAACTGCGTTCATCTTAACCAATCAGAACTGAGAAATTTTTTCATGTATATTATACAATATACGGTATAGGAGGAAATACCAATTAAACAGGTCTATAATAGTCAGTACGTGTAAACACGGGATTGTTCAGTTTGTGATGTGTGTGTCAGTCGTGGTTTTCATTGATTAATGTTTAGTATTCGGAAGGGGAGGTCTCCCTGAAGGAAGCACTGCAGAGTGAAGTCTTCACACACAAGAGTTACAAGTCCCACCTGTTGAAAGCCAGATGGAAATCAATTTGCTGTGAATATGCAATGCTCCCACCCACAATCCACAAATTTAAGATAATAGTTGGTAAGTTCACTCTTCTTCTTTAGAAATTCCTCTTTCCAAAACTTAGATCTACTCTTCTCCACAGTTATTCAGTAACTTTTTCATAATGGAAATGGGAATTTAGCAGTGGATATTCCATAAGATGGCTCTTCTTGTCCACTGATACTAGGTCTAATTGGAATTTGGAGTGTTTGTTTTTGGAGACCCCTAGAAAGACCCTTGGAGTAAGGAAGAAAACTAACAACAAACTCAACCCACATGTGACACCAGGTCCAAGAATTGAACTAATGGGAGGCGAGTGACCTCACCACCGCCCAATCTCAGCTCCCCAATATTGATTTTTTATTTCATTGTTTTCATAAACCGTCGCCAAGTGACCTGTGAAAATTTAGGCAGACTTAGTACCAACAAAACAGTCTGTTCAACCAGATAATTTTTGATCAGTGAATCAATTCATGAGTTTATGAGTAATTCCCAGGTGACAGTTATTTTTTTTAGTATTATCATTGTTGAGATCCTCTACTTGGTTCACTGACTCCTGGAATGGGCTATGGATGCACTTCATAAACTAACACAAATGGCTGAAGAAACCTTTGGTTTAGATGCGTTTTGTACTGGCAAACAGATACACAAGCAAAAGGAAAATTTGTTGGGTAAGGTGATTGAGGAATTTTTGTTTCCTTTTATTCTTGACACAATTCTGCAGAGCCCTGCTTGCAAAGTAGTGCCCGTGATTTCTATGAGCTTCTACTAGAGACAATGTGTTCTGATGACTGGGATAATACAGGGGTTTCATTAAGAGCCAGGCACCGGGCAAATTGACCGGTTGTGAGGACGGTTTTGCCCACCTGATTTGACGGTCTGGAGGAAAGTTTATCTTATAAAGAAGTTCAGTTCAAAGAGTTTTGCCCGCCTGTGAAAACCAGTTTCCCTCCTGCAGAAAACATTAATGAAGCCCCTGATAATATATACCTAAATCATGTGGTTGGCAATACCTTGCAATCCTAATTCAGGCTTTGAGATAGAGTTGTGCTTGTAATTGGATGTGTTATTATCCTGATTAAAATATAGAGAAAAGTGCAATCAAACTGGCCTGAAACATGGGAGAGTTTTCTTCTGTTTTATTATTAAACTTTTAATCACATATTTTGGCATCTATTCCTTTTGTTTGTGCAGATTTGCTAGCCACATCAGAAAGTTCTGGCCAAAACCTTTCTAGTTTGTCAATCCTAAATGACTTGCTCTCATCCCTGTTACAAGTTGGTCAGCTGTATGCTCATCAGGGAGCTGTGAGGGAAGCTTTGAGGCAGTTTGTGGATGGTGTTGCACTAGCAAGGCAATTTTGCCTACCATACAGGTGATTTATGAATGTTTAGTAAAAGCTCTGTTAAACTTTTGGACCCACACTAGATCAGAAAGTCAAGGAGCATCAATCCAAAATTTTAGATGAGAGAATTTTGAGGATAATATTAACTGTCCTTGTCTGTTACTCTAAGACATCAAGCTGTTACCAGAACAGGAAAGAGAATAAAGTAAGATCTTAAAAATTGTTTGCTGAACATGAAGTTGTGCTGAAAATGAAGGGTTAATTTCTTTTGTTTTATTCCCCTGATGTGAATTCAACATTGAATTAATCTGCTGGTAATTGGTAAATTTGCCTTGTCCAAACCAGCAAAACAGTTATTTTTCAAATTTTTTTCTTTTTTTTTTTTTTTTTCCAATTACGGCAAATGTATAAACAAATTTCATTTCAACTTCTTATGTCCCCATAGAGCAAGATATCTTAGCTATAGTAAAGATGCCAAAGGGGAATTGTTTACCTCTAAAGATTAATTTGGAAATAGTTTTTAGAAGACTCATCTAGACTACAAAGATAATGGCAAAGTTTACATCCTTTTTGTTAATTTAAGTTGAAGTTTCAACTCAAATTAATTAAAGATGACTTCACTGACTAGTGACCAGGGATATTTTCAATTGAATCCCTGTGGTTTTGTTATTTTAGGAGAATAGCAAAGGATTTTTCTAAACCTTTGGTATATACGATAACACCTTTGCCTGTGAGTACTTGTAGCTACTGTTGCATTTGATAGACTTCTATTTGTTATGTATACAAAAGAGAGAGATTTTTTGTGACCTTTTGAAAACCAGTTGGATGCTTTTACCTCTTAGACATGGCACACAACTCTCCGTGTTTACTGGTATCCCCAATTACTGTGGCACTAAGTGACTCAAAGTTTATCTGCTCCTTTATATGGGATGCAAAAACAAGGTACTAGAACCTTTGATGCCAGAACAAGGAACTAGAACATGGCTGCCAGAACAGGGGATTACAGAACAGGGAACTAGAACATGGATGCCAGAACAGGGAACTACTGTAAGACATGGGATGTCAACAGGGAACTAGAACATGGGATGGCAGAGCAGGGAACTTAATAAATCTACAAGTAGATTTCTCTTTATTTTGTTATTTCCTTTTTGTCTGTTAGGAAAACAAAGGAGATCTGGTGAAGCTTGCAGAACGTCTTTCCTCCTTGTCACTTGATGACTCTTCAACTAATACTGCTCACCAAAAACTGGCTGCCCTGGTCAAGACTTGAAACATCATGAAGTTTTCCTTGTGTGCAACTGAGAGATACAAACACGGTCTCTTCACTCCTGAAGAAATTTCCCTATTGCAGAACATGCCTAAAGGTACATTATAGTTATTTTACAAGCAATAGCGAGCTTTCAGCTGTGTTATGCAGCCAAACCAGCTTCAAAGAAAGTGTTTAACTGTTCAACTTTCTCAGGATTGGTTTGTAGAACAGTGTGACTCTTATAACAGGAGAATATTTTTTTCTAGCGAAATGTAGTTATCACTAATTTAACATAATTCTTTAAGCAAAATGACTTTGTTAAAAACTTTTTGTTACCAGACCACCTCATTTGACTCTTCCCAATTCTTCAGCTCATGCTACACATAGATGATTACATTTGCCATGAATTTTTAGTTCCTTTGACAAGTAGAACTGAAATGTAATTTGTTACGTTGAGCAAATAATGAATTTTGGCAATAATCCTATAGTGTGATATTGACAAGGTAAGAAATTAGAATTATTCTTTTCTAGAGTGGACTGTTTGTACTTTGGAAACCTTCACACATCCAGTAAGCAAGGACAGAGATTTGCTGATCTGCAGGGTAAGGGCTGACTGTGATCCTGCTGTGGTTAAGATTAACACAACATCTGGAGAAGCACAGAACAAGGATTGCACTGTATGTCGATGTGTTTGTAACAACTTGGTTATATTGCAGTTACTGTTTTGTTGTATTTAGGGAGAGTGGACCTCTCACCTCTACGTTGGAGGAGGTAGTAGCTTACAGTCAGTTGAGATTCTGTAGTGCAGGTGTAAGCTTTGTCGAAGGTCACCATGAGGGGTTTTTGGGTAAAACACTGAATTCTCACAATACCTCTTTATTGTAGAAGATCACTAGAAATACGTCTGAGCAAACTGTCTGGATATCATTATTCTGACAAAACAGTGGGGGTAACCTGTGCTTACTAGTAGATAATTTCTCATTTAACCACTAGAAAGTCTGTAAGTAATGATAAAAGCACAAGAACAGGGTTGGCGAAGTAAATTAACCTAATTAACTATTGACTGAAACAATTTATTTTGTAAAGGGAGACAAAGTTCTTATGGATCTTTGAAAGCTGTTCCAGTCTGGTGTATTGGAGGAATTTACAGACATAATGAATGACAGCATCAAAAGCATGAATATTAACAACACAACCGAGTGGTGGACACTAAGGACAAGGCTTGACAGGAGAATGAAGGTGATCAGCATTTCAACTCTCACGAGCCATGAATGTGTATCCTCTCCTATGACATAACTGAAAGTCTAAATTGTAATAATTATGGTCATTTCTTTAGAACCTTTTGGAGAAACTTGAAGGTTCTTGGCTTGGAAGATGGAGAGGAGTTCTTCTTGGTCAGCCTATTGATGAAGAGTATTGTGAATCAATAGCATCCTTAGCCAGAGAGTTGGAAGAGAAAGTTTCAATCCTGTGTGGATGCCGTCCTGATAATCATTTGCTTGAAGTATGTTGTGCATGAATCAATCAGAGTTTCCTGAGTTATAAGGATGGCAGATTGTATGAAAAATGTTTTGTCCATCAATCTTTGTTATGATTTGTGTGCCATCTTTGGTGCTTGACCCAAAGATGACAACTGAAGTAGCAAAACCTTGCATAGTAACCGAATGGAAACTAGGGATGGTTGAGTGGCAAGAGCACTCACCTCCCTGCTGTTCCACAGGTTCAATTCCCAGACCTGGTGTCATATGTGGTATGTGGGTCGGTATGTCCTTGCTCCAAGGGTTTTTGTACAGGTTCCTTGGTTTTCCTCCCTCCACAAAAACCAACATTTCAACATTTCACTTTAAACCAGTGGACAAGAAGAACCACCTCATGGAATGCTGCCAGCTAAATCCCATTGTCATTAATAATATTTTTATTAGTAAGTGTCCTTTGTTTGTTGTAGGTCCTCATAGATTCGTCATTTTGCTTGTCAAGAAAAGAAACTGCTGAAGCACTGATTGAAATTACTGCCATGGATGCTACCTTACCTTCTTTTGAAAAAGTAAGAACAAGAAAATTTTTGTTCCAAGCAAAGAATTCATAATCAAGTGTCTAAAGTAAGTTGGAATTTCACTGCTTTTCTCAAAGCATAGGGCTAACTCTTCACTCTAATGAAGGGCTAAAGTCAGATTTAGCAACTACTTACATTAACTAAATTGTAATTTGGTCCACTTGTGTTTCCTAGACATAGCAACCCTCTGGTTTTTTTCTTCTCAACCTGTATTGCAATAAGCTGTTGTGATTATTTTTGTTTTGATTATTTGGTGTTTAATAAAATTGCACTCTATTGGTTTATCATCGTCAATTGCCTGACAGGAGAATGTGTTTAGTCTTAGCAACTAGAGACAAAGGGAGGTTCCTCAGCCTTGGCCCTTAAGTAATCATCTCTCATTTCATGTTCTCTCACATTGCATGTTTCAGCTACTTGATGAAGTTCAGAACCTCACTGACAAGCTATTTGAAGATACAGACAAGAAAAGCTGCATAAACAGGTTCGAGGGAACATAAAGGTTAATTAAATATCTTTCTCACCTTCATTACTTGTACTCTCGAGAAATTATTGATGACAACAAAATTCCTTCTCAGGTCTGGAGGTCACTCTGCAGAGAACATTCCTCGTCATCCTGTAATCCTAACTCTTGGAAAAGTAAGAGCCAGCTTTTTTAGGTCTTACATTTGTTTAGTAATCAGCCATTAAATGTATTCTAGCTCTAGCTCCGAAGACCTGAAAACTGAACAACCAATATGTGGGTTCTTTGTAAATAGATGTTAGTGAACTGTCAAGGAATCAAAGCTTAGCCAAACACAAGGGTGGGGGAAAAGGCATCTGTAATGGACTGACATTCCATATTAGTTTAAAAAGTGGTCATATGCAACATTAGTTTAATGGGTACTGGTTGCTCACCATTATATTCAAAGTGTTCAGACACTAAAGTAGACTTATGGGCATGCACAGATATGCTGTAATTGCAAGATGTGTGCCTAAATTGTGGTAGCAGATCTTACTTATCAACTCATTCAGTATTGGGACGTACTCTTCTACAATGTTTGAAACCAGAGTCAATTTCTGGCATATCTATAAATCAAATTGATCTGTATTTTATGATTCATAGGATATTCAGCATCTTCCATGGGAAAGCATACCGATCCTGTTTGACCAACCTGTGACAAGGGTCCCATCTCTGCAATTTCTCTTTTTCCAGGTACACATTCCATTAAGAGGTCTTTGAAAGTTTGAAGACCTGACTTGTTTCTCAAACAACTGTCATGTTTTCTCCCAGAACCATATTGATTTTTATCTCTGCTATGCTGTCAACAGTGGAAAGAAATTTATTTTAATTAATTATATTAACCCTGATGCCCACTGATTGTGTAAACCATGGTTTGGGTTAGACCTTGTGTAAAGAACTGGCTCATTTGGTTTCTGGAGCATAATTCTCCCTTACAATAATAGTTTTGTAATTTTAGGAAAAGAAGTTGTGATCTGATACAAAAAAAGTGTTTGTCATTTCATTATCTATTAGCCAAGGTAAGCATACAGGAAAAATTGTCAATTGATTGAATAGAATGAAGGTCTTTTGAAATGTGGTTGCCTACCACAACAACTTTTGTGCCAGATTCTTAGCTTTTAATACCTTGATATTCATTGTCAGTTAATATTTTTTTCTGCATTTTTCTTGATAGTTATCGTGTCAAAGACAGTTGCCTGAGATTGATCCTGAGAAAACATTCTATGCATTCAATCCTCAGAATAACCTGCCCAACATCCAGAAAATGTTTCAGAAGTGGTTTGAAAGGTACAAAACACAAGCAAACGATTGAAGCAAATGAAACAGAAGAAAGACCTGATGTTGTGTTTCTTATATATTAAACTAGGCTATACAAGTTGATAGAGGTAACACCAATATATTATAAACTGAACAAATAGATTCAATGTTGCTGTGTGTCTGTTTAGTAATAGATCACAGATGACATCAAAATGTAGTAAGAACAAAAAGTGACACAGGAAGCCCAGCCAAGTGTGTCACTGATTTTGGCAACATGTAATGGTTTTAGAGGATAAGAAAGTAAAATGTTGTGGATGGTGACATTACTCTTGCACCTGTTTTTTAATAGATCACAAGTACGAACCAATCAAAATGCTTGTATAATCCAGCTTATATGAATAATTGTTGTCACTTGCAGCGAAGATGGATGGCAAGGTATCACAGGAAAGGCTCCCACACAGGAAGAGTTCAGGAGTGCTTTAACTGACCATGACCTGTTCATGTGAGTTATTGTAAAGGCTCCAGTAAGGGGCCTATTGGCCCACACAGCCAACTAGGAGTATTACCATTCACCCCCCCCCCCTGACAATTCGGCAGAAGCCATTTGTCCTTCTGGGTGAAGAGAGGCACTGTGAGAGTAAAGTGTTTTGCCCACAAAGACTTAATATACTTCTGTTTCATAGTGAGGGTAAAGGTCAAGTGATGGGAGAATTAGGTTTTGCAGTAAGCCTTATTATCAAAGCATGAATGTTTGGAATTCAGAAATGGATCGTTCTTGTCAACAAGAAGCACTAATAAAGTTTTGTTTTTTGTTACAGGACTTTGGTCTTGCTCAAAGTGCAGCAACTGCTACTACCTATCCTACACCAATGGGTTCACTTGCTCATCAAATTTATAGAATAATGTGCAATAAAGGATATGCTAAGCTAGACTTTTCATCTGTGTTCCAGTTCCTGAAGGAAGATCAACATTGAGATAGTTTATTTATGTTAGGTATTTTTTTAGTTGACACAATTTTAATGCGAGGCAATTCTGGAAGAATAGGTTGTTTTGCCATGCTAATTTATTTGTAAACTAGTTGCTCTAGGTGTGGAGAATGGCAGACAAAAGTACTGTTAAAGGTGACTTGGAGATGTCACGAATGATTAGGTTTTCACTCCCCATGTCTGGAAATTTGGCTTGATGCAAACAGATATACCTTTAATAGAGGCTAAATGGGGCCAAATGGCCTCATTATTTACTATACCATTCATCCATTCATGTCAAAAGCAAAATGAAAGGAAAGTGGTCTTCTGATCAAAGGGTGTCAGCGAATTTTTAGGTGCTTGCTGTAGTGTAAGTTACAAAAAAAATTTCTAAACTTTTACACAGTAAATTTTGGTCCATGTCATCTGTAGTTAACTTCAAAAAGACAGACATTGCCATATCTGAGGCCAGTTGAAACATTTGTGCATCAACTTGATGAATTCATTTTGTAACTTATACCCCATTCACACCAGAAAACTTGTTTAGTTAAACCAGGTTTAACTAAATAAAAATCAGAAGCAGAGAACTGAAAAACTAAATTTTCCACGAGATTCAAGCAATTCCTAAATTGTATTTTCAATGTGCCACATTTGAAGTTAACCAAATATTGATTTGAGCAGCTTCTATGGAGCTGTTGTGTTAAACCATGTTTAACAAAACAGCCGTAAAGCATGTTTAGGCTTTGGTGTCAATGGGGTATTAGTCATCCTCAGCGTTACCACTGGTCATTCCAGGTGGTTCAATAATCTTCACCAAGGGATCAGATTAATAATTTCTTTACCGCTCAGCAAACAGTATTATTTTTGCCATTGCACTATTTTGATACAGCATGCCCAATATAGCCAAGGTGTCGAGTACATGTATACACAAAGTTACTTAGGGTGGTTGTTTTCAGGATCTACTGAAACAGTTCTTTTTATTGATTAACATTTTGATCATTGCATGACTGCAAGAAGTTGCCACCTCGGTGGTCTGTCACTGGCCTTAAAGCATAAGTATTAACCCTTTCACTCCTGAAACCTCAACAGTAACTCTCCTGGATTTTCAAAGGCTGGATAGTACTATTCACAGAATAAATCTCTACTGGGCGGGTAGTGGAGTGTTTTGTTAACCATTCTACACTGAATTGCGATGTATCTGTTGGATATGGTTTTTCACCCATTGAACAAATAGACTTTGGTTTTAAGGGTAAGGCTTGCTGATTGGTTTTATGCTGTTTTTTAAAGTCCTTGGCAGCCATCCTTTCAAATGTCTGGCAAAAATGGGGAAGCTCTGTGTGAAATCCCATTTAATGCCTGTAAAGGGTTAAAGCAGTTTGTTAGCTCAGCATTGACTATGGAAAACAGCCATTTCAGTGGGTGTTTCCTGTATCAATAAAGATCTAAAAACAGACAGGTAAACTACCAGAAATTTGATTTTGTACTGTTAGTGCAAAACATAAATAAACTGGCAAATTTAATTCTTTATTTAGTATGAAATGTGATACATAATACTAATTAATATTTTACAATTGTTGAGCACTTTGTTTCATTCTTCACATGCACAGAAATGTGTCCATACCCATCTTGGAGAAAACAAAACAGGATTATAAAAAATTGTAATTCAAGAACATCAAGCCTGACTTCAGTATCTGTATTCTCCACATTTCTCTCTATACATTTCCTTTGTTTAGCAATCAAATCTTAGGTTGAAGATAATTTCCTTTATTCTCATGATCCTAATGAATGATTCGGCAGTATCACTGTGTGGAGATATTAGATGCTGATTACTCTTCAGGGTTTGAAAAGTCAACCAAGGGCTTTCTCTGTTTGTTTGGTCCCCCTCTTCCTTTCCCCGTTTGTTTTCATGAAGTTTGCTTGAAAACTACTTCTCTTTCACCATAGCAAACCTTTCAACAATCAACAAAAATGCACATTTGCCTGATTTTCACAGCTACATATGAAGATATATCTTTAAAATCGAGGTTGACACTCAAGCAAGAATACTTGCATTTCCAAGGAGAAACTCATTTTAGATCTTTAAAACTAAGTAAAAAAGGGTTGCTTTTATATTGTTGCATTAACTCCGACAAAATTAATGAAAATACACATTTGAGAGGAAACCTGGAACTATATATTTACATGAATAATTACACTTTATTGAGGCAACAACACCATCATCATCATTTCAAGCTCAATTATTAAAACAAATATTGACACTAAAATTATTAGGTACCTTCTTGGAATTCATTCTGTTATGAATTGTATCCTTTTCCATTTTTTTCACAATTGGTACAGATATCAGAGAAATGCCCTTAATATGCAAGCTAAACTTTAATTGCCAATGTAAAACATTAATATACAGATGACACATTTCTCAAATTGTTCCCAATTGATGATATAATAAGGTAAAATGGTTACAAACAGTTAATAACTGTAACCTTGGTTTGTTATTTGACAAAGCAAATTTTGTTATGTATTCCTTGGATATGTTGGTACTGACATGATTTCAAAAAAAAGTTAGTGCGATAGAGAATAAGAGCTGTAGTAGAACAGGAAAAAAAAGATAATGTCCCTCTCTGTTTCAAATGGGTTTCTTTCCTGTACAACTTAACAGGATTGTGGGACAAAGTATGACAAACTGGCTCTGCTTAAATTGATCGGGTACTTTCAGCCCATGTAGATTTAGCACCTATTGCATATGGTAGTCTACAGTTAAGTGCTCTATCAGCATTAAAATTGTATGCACTACCATTTCCAAACACACTCTGCACAATGCTTGTCCTCTTTGCCACACAATCAGCACTAGTATGGTAAATACTTTGCTATTGCTTACTGGAACTAGAGATATTTTAGTATATAATCCTTGGTTAACCATTCTGTTCCTTGGTGTAAGCTGGAAGGCCATAAACTACAGGAGATGCTCCTATCAGATATTTCAGTTTACAAGCTTGTCGCGACTGGCTTAGTACTTGTGGTAACGAGAAACAAGACCCAGATTGAAGCCACTGTTTCAGCAGCAATTCACTGAAGCGATCAATGTCTTTGTCAGTAACATCCCACAAGTTAGCAACGATGGCTGGGCTGAAAGTGAATACATTATAAATAGATTACATGCTACATATCTATACAGTGAACCATAGAGTAGAGCTATGGTCTTTGAAGAATAACTAGTTCCTTGAGGGTCTGGTCCAAGAAAAGGGAGTGCCCAACCTATAAGGAAAGCAAAGTTATACGAGTTTCCCAATGACAAAGGTCAATAGCAGTTGACATTTGGGTTCAAATCAGGACTTGACACTAATGGTAGCCAACTAGCCACACACTTGTAGAAATTCAGTTTTGGCCAGTGTTTTTCGATTTCCACTAGCCAGTGAAGCTAGCAAACAAACTGAAATTGTCATAACATCTAACTTGTCACTGGCCACTTGGCTAGTAAGTTGAAAAGTTAGTGTTGAGCTCTGTCAAATAGAGCCAGAGGTTTCAATAAAAGCTGGTTATCAGCTGTCTATCACTGCCCATGAGTCCTCTTACTGCTGTCTATTGAGCCTGCGAGCTGGCTCTCATGTTTAAGTCTTGCCTTAGGACCCCTTTTCCAAGGACAGCTACCCACTACTATATCAACAGCTGCTTAAGCAAAAAGCTGTTGAAACCTGCAGTATAGCATGTCAGTAAAAGACTTTGTAAGGGAACTAACACACAAGAAATGAATGCCAAAGACATACCAGCCTGCCAGAAGATAGATTAAGGCCATCCCCCTTGGCTCACACTCTCCACCAACCTAATGAATTAAAATAGAGTGGTTACTTATATGCCCCATGCCTAGTCTCAACCAACTACACATCTGAACCAGACAATTGGACACTTCCTTTGCATTTTGTTGGTTTGTCAACAACAATTATGTGATAATGTTTTTCCTTCATGGTCAGGTATAAACTAACCTGTAGTTTTCCCGAACTGCAACCCATAAGCAGAGTAACAGCTCGACAATCCAACCTTTGAATGTCGTCACCCTGCAGAAATTCACGCCCAGTGCCATGACCAAAATATCTAGAAAGAATATTGATGCGATGATTAAAGCAACAACAACAATAAAACTTTCTACTGTAGATACCCTTATCTGAAAATGTTTATCGCATCTAGAACTAAGTATGGGATCATGTTTACTGCAGGTGCTCTCCACTGATATATCAGTTGAGAGTCAGTCAACACTTGGGTGACACTTGGTCGATAGTCAGTTGGCACTTGGTTGATGGTTGGTTCACAGCTGGCCGATACTTGGTTGAGACTTGGTCGACAGTTGATGGTCAATATCTTTACCGATACATTGACCGACTGTCAGCCAAATGTCAACCAACATATCGGTCAAATGTTAACTGACTCTCGACAAATAATTATGTCAACCGATGTATTGGTTGAGAGCACCTACAGTAAATATGATCCTTAATAAGTGTAACAGTTGTATTATGGACCCAGTTTAGCAGCTAAGCAACTGCAACTCACGCAAGAGCATCAAATGTCATATAAAAAGGGTCATAGATACTGATTTCACTTCTAAAATAAAAAAAAAACCATCTCCCTTGTTTCAGTTGTAATTTGCATATAGTTCAGTCAATGTAACATAAATCATTACTGGTAGTAACTGATGCAGACATATCAGAATGATAATAACATGGGTCATCCAACCTAATTAGTCACACAAGCAAAATTTCAAGTATGTATAAAAGAAACCCAAAGTACCTTTGTCTCTATCTTAGTCAACTTATTTAACATTTAAGAGTCATGATTCTCAGTATTTCAGCACTGACAGCTCTGCAAATATCCAACCTCTACGACCTTTTAAATTTTCTACTTTGTCAATGGCAGGCTTAGCAATTTTCAGGGTTTCAGAACTAGGGTTTATTTTAGAGGTATGCATATCAGAGGGGTGTGAGGGGAACCTTCTTTTCAAAAACTTTGTAAGAGCCAAATTCTTTATATTCCCCCTGATCTGTTGTATACATTTCTTGGTAGAGAACTTGTAATGTTTAAAGATGGAAGCCGACATTCTCAAATGGAGGAAAATGTCACCAGTACATGACAGTTTTTGTTGGGAAGAGGGAGAGGGGTAAATTGCAGGCTGATGAGAGATAGGAAGCATACCAGAAGCTTGCTGTTCTTGACAGAGGGGGCCCATTTAAAAGGAGATCTACTGGAGTGCTTTTAGTTATTCACATGAACAGGTCATGGACAGTCAAAGCTGATGGGAGACCCTAGAATAGTGCACTGGACTCCGGGTTGAGAGGTCTGGGTTTGTGTACTGGCTGGGTTAGTGTGTTGTGTTTGTGGGCAAAACACTTTACTCTCACAGTGCCTCTCTTCACCCAGAAGGACAAATGGCTTCTGCCGAATTGTCGGGGGGGGGGGGGGTGAGTGGTAATACTCCTAGTTGGCTGTGTGGGCCAATAGGCCCCTTACTGGAGCCTTTACAGTAACTCACATGAACAGGTCATGGTCAGTTAAAGCACTCCTGAACTCTTCCTGTGTGGGAGCATTTCCTGTGATACCTTGCCATCCATCTTCGCTGCAAGTGACAACAATTATTCATAAACATTGGATTATAAAAGCATTTTGATTGGTTTGTACTTGTGATCTATTAAAAAACAGATGCAAGAGTAATGTCACCATCAACAACATTTTGCTTTCTTATTGTTTAAAACCATTACATGCTGCCAAAATGCCAAAATCAGTGACACACTTGGCTGGGCTTCCTGTGCCACTTTTTTATTCTTACTACATTTTGATGTCATCTGTGATCTATTACTAAACAGACACACAGCAACATTGAATCTATTTGTTCAGTTTATAATATATTGGTGTTACCTCTCTCAACTTGTATAGCCTAGTTTAATATATAAGAAACACAACATCAGGTCTTTCTTCTGTTTCATTTGCTTCAATCGTTTGCTTGTGTTTTGTACCTTTCAAACCACTTCTGAAACATTTTCTGGGTGTTGGGTAGGTTATTCTAAGGATTGAGTGCATAGAATGTTTTCTCAGGATCAATCTCAGGCAACTGTCTTTGACACGATAACTATCAAGAGAAATGCAGAAAAAAATATTAACTGACAATGAATATCAAGGTATTAAAAAGCTAAGAATCTGGCACAAAAGTTGTTGTGGTAGGCAACCACATTTCAAAAGACCTTCATTCAATTCAATCAATTGACAATTTTTCCTGTATGCTTACCTTGGCTAATAGATAATGAAATGACAAACATTTTTTTGTATCAGATCACAACTTCTTTTCATAAAATTACAAACCATTATTGTAAGGGAGAATTATGCTCCAGAAACCAAATGAGCCAGTTCTTTACACAAGGTCTAACCCAAACCATGGTTTACACAATCAGTGGGCATCAGGGTTGTTATAATTAATTAAAATAAATTTCTTTCCACTGTTGACAGCATAGCAGAGATAAAAATCAATATGGTTCTGGGAGAAAACATGACAGTTGTTTGAGAAACAAGTCAGGTCTTCAAACTTTCAAAGACCTCTTAATGAAATGTGTACCTTGGAAAAAAGAAATTGCAGAGATGGGACCCTTGTCACAGGTTGGTCAAAAAGGATGGGTATGCTTTCCCATGGAAGATGCTGAATATCCTATGAATCATAAAATACAGATCAATTTGATTTATAGATATGCCAGAAATTGACTCTGGTTTCAAACATTGTAGAAGAGTACGTCCCAATACTGAATGAGTTGATAAGTAAGATCTGCTACCACAATTTAGGCACACATCTTGCAATTACAGCATATCTGTGCATGCCCATAAATCTACCTTAGTGTCTGAACACTTTGAATATAATGGTGAGCAACCAGTACCCATTACACTAATGTTGCAAATGACCACTTTTTAAACTAATATGGAATGTCAGTCCATTACGGATGCCTTTCCTCCCACCCTTGTGTTTGGCTAACCTTTGATTCCTTGACAGTTCACCAACATCTATTTACAAAGAACCCACATATTGGTTGTTCAGTTTTCAGGTCTTCAGAGCTAGAGCTAGAATACATTTAATGGCTGATTACTAAACAAATGTAAGACCTAAAAAAGCTGGTTCTTACTTTTCCAAGAGTTAGGATTACAGGATGACGAGGAATGTTCTCTGCAGAGTGACCTCCAGACCTGAGAAGGAATTTTGTCGTCATCAATAATTTCTCGAGAGTACAAGTAATGAAGGTAAGAAAGAAAATTAACCTTTATGTTCCCTCGAACCTGTTTATGCAGCTTTTCTTGTCTGTATCTTCAAATAGCTTGTCAGTGAGGTTCTGAACTTCATCAAGTAGCTGCAACATGCAATGTGAGAGATCATGAAATGAGAGATGATTACTTAAGGGCCAAGGATGAGGAACCTCCCTTTGTCTCTAGTTGCTAAGACTAAACACATTCTCCTGTCAGGCAATTGATGATGATAAACCAATAGAGTGCAATTTTATCAAACACCAAATAATCAAAACAAAAATAATCACAACAGCTTATTGCAATACAGGTTGAGAAGAAAAAAACCAGAGGGTTGCTATGTCTGGGAAACACAAGTGGACCAAATTACAATTTAGTTAATGTAAGTAGTTGCTAAATCTGACTTAAGCCCTTCATTAGAGTGAAGAGTTAGCCCTATGCTTTGACAAAAGCAGTGAAATTCCAACTTACTCTAGACACTTGATTATGAATTCTTTGATTGCAACAAAATTTTCTTGTTCTTACTTTTTCAAGAGAAGGTAAGGTAGCATCCATGGCAGTAATTTCAATCAGTGCTTCAGCAGTTTCTTTTCTTGACAAGCAAAATGACGAATCTATGAGGACCTACAACAAACAAAGGACACTTAATAATAAAAATATTAATAATGACAATGGGATTTAGCTGGGGGCATTCCATGAGGTGGTTCTTCTTGTCCACTGGTTTAAAGTGAAATGTTGAAATGTTGGTTTTTGTGGAGGGAGGAAAACCAAGGAACCTGTATAAAAACCCTTGGAGCAAGGACATACCCACCCACATACCACATATGACACCAGGTCTGGGAATTGAACCTGTGGAACAGCAGGGAGGTGAGTGCTCTTGCCACTCAACCATCCCTAGTTTCCATTCAGTTACTATGCAAGGTTTTGCTACTTCAATTGTCATCTTTGGGTCAAGCACCAAAGATGGCACACAAATCATAACAAAGATTGATGGACAAAACATTTTTCATACAATCTGCCATCCTTATAACTCGGGAAACTCTGAATGACTCATGCACAACATACTTCAAGCAAATGATTATCAGGACGGCATCCACACAGGATTGAAACTTTCTCTTCCAACTCTCTGGCTAAGGATGCTATTGATTCACAATACTCTTCATCAATAGGCTGACCAAGAAGAACTCCTCTCCATCTTCCAAGCCAAGAACCTTCAAGTTTCTCCAAAAGGTTCTAAAGAAATGATCATAATTATTACAATTTAAACTTTCAGTTATGTCATAGGAGAGGATACACATTCATGGCTCGTGAGAGTTGAAATGCTGATCACCTTCATTCTCCTGTCAAGCCTTGTCCTTAGTGTCCACCACTCGGTTGTGTTGTTAATATTCATGCTTTTGATGCTGTCGTTATGTCTGTAAATTCCTCCAATACACGAGACTGGAACAGCTTTGAAAGATCCACAACAACTTTGTCTCCCTTTACAAAATAAATTGTTTCAGTCAATAGTTAATTAGGTTAATTTACTTCGCCAACCCTGTTCTTGTGCTTTTATCATTACTTACAGACTTTCTAGTGGTTAAATGAGAAATTATCTACTAGTAAGCGCAGGTTACCCCCACTGTTTTGTCAGATATCCAGACAGTTTGCTCAGACGTATTTCTAGTGATCTTCTAGAATAAAGAGGTATTGTGAGAATTCAGTGTTTTACCCAAAAACCCCTCATGGTGACCTTGGACAAAGCTTACACCTGCACTACAGAATCTCAACTGACTGTAAGCTACTACCTCCTCCAACATAGAGGTGAAAGGTCCACTCTCCCTAAATACAACAAAAGAGTAACCGCAATATAACCAAGTTGTTACAAACACATCGACATACAGTGCAATCCTTGTTCTGTGCTTCTCCAGATGTTGTGTTAATCTTAACCACAGCAGGATCACAGTCAGCCCTTACCCTGCAGATCAGCAGTTCTCTGTCCTTGCTTACTGGATGTGTGAAGGTTTCCAAAGTACAAACAGTCCACTCTAGAAAACAATAATTCTAATTTCTTACCTTGTCAATATCACACTATAGGATTATTGCCAAAATTCATTATTTGCTCAACGTAACAAATTAAATTTCAGTTCTACTTGTCAAAGGAACTAAAAATTCATGGCAAATGTAATCATCAGTTCTATGTGTAGCATGAGCTGAAGAATTGGGAAGAGTCAAATGAGGTGGTCTGGTAACAAAAAGTTTTTAACAAAGTCATTTTGCTTAAAGAATTATGTTAAATTAGTGATAATTACATTTCGCTAGAAAAAAATATTCTCCTGTTATAAGAGTCACACTGTTCTACAAACCAATCCTGAGAAAGTTGAACAGTTAAACACTTTCTTTGAAGCTGGTTTGGCTGCATAACACAGCTGAAAGCTCGCTATTGCTTGTAAAATAACTATAATGTACCTTTAGGCATGTTCTGCAATAGGGAAATTTCTTCAGGAGTGAAGAGACCGTGTTTGTATCTCTCAGTTGCACACAAGGAAAACTTCATGATGTTTCAAGTCTTGACCAGGGCAGCCAGTTTTTGGTGAGCAGTATTAGTTGAAGAGTCATCAAATGACAAGGAGGAAAGACGTTCTGCAAGCTTCACCAGATCTCCTTTGTTTTCCTAACAGACAAAAAGGAAATAACAAAATAAAGAGAAATCTACTTGTAGATTTATTAAGTTCCCTGCTCTGGCATCCCATGTTCTAGTTCCCTGTTGACATCCCATGTCTTACAGTAGTTCCCTGTTCTGGCATCCATGTTCTAGTTCCCTGTTCTGTAATCCCCTGTTCTGGCAGCCATGTTCTAGTTCCTTGTTCTGGCATCAAAGGTTCTAGTTCCTTGTTTTTGCATCCCATATAAAGGAGCAGATAAACTTTGAGTCACTTAGTGCCACAGTAATTGGGGATACCAGTAAACACGGAGAGTTGTGTGCCATGTCTAAGAGGTAAAAGCATCCAACTGGTTTTCACAAGGTCACGAAAAATCTCTCTCTTTTGTATACATAACAAATAGAAGTCTATCAAATGCAACAGTAGCTACAAGTACTCACAAGCAAAGGTGTTATCATATATACCAAAGGTTTAGAAAAATCCTTTGCTATTCTCCTAAAATAACAAAACCACAGGGATTCAATTGAAAATATCCCTGGTCACTAGTCAGTGAAGTCATCTTTAATTAATTTGAGTTGAAACTTCAACTTAAATTAACAAAAAGGATGTAAACTTTGCCATTATCTTTGTAGTCTAGATGAGTCTTCTAAAAACTATTTCCAAATTAATCTTTAGAGGTAAACAATTCCCCCTTGGCATCTTTACTATAGCTAAGATATCTTGCTCTATGGGGACATAAGAAGTTGAAATGAAATTTGTTTATACATTTGCCGTAATTGCAAAAAAAAAAAAAAAAAGAAAAAAAAAATTTGAAAAATAACTGTTTTGCTGGTTTGGACAAGGCAAATTTACCAATTACCAGCAGATTAATTCAATGTTGAATTCACATCAGGGGAATAAAACAAAAGAAATTAACCCTTCATTTTCAGCACAACTTCATGTTCAGCAAACAATTTTTAAGATCTTACTTTATTCTCTTTCCTGTTCTGGTAACAGCTTGATGTCTAAGAGTAACAGACAAGGACAGTTAATATTATCCTCAAAATTCTCTCATCTAAAATTTTGGATTGATGCTCCTTGACTTTCTGATCTAGTGTGGGTCCAAAAGTTTAACAGAGCTTTTACTAAACATTAATAAATCACCTGTATGGTAGGCAAAATTGCCTTGCTAGTGCAACACCATCCACAAACTGCCTCAAAGCTTCCCTCACAGCTCCCTGATGAGCATACAGCTGACCAACTTGTAACAGGGATGAGAGCAAGTCATTTAGGATTGACAAACTAGAAAGGTTTTGGCCAGAACTTTCTGATGCGGCTAGCAAATCTGCACAAACAAAAGGAATAGATGCCAAAATATGTGATTAAAAGTTTAATAATAAAACAGAAGAAAACTCTCCCATGTTTCAGGCCAGTTTGATTGCACTTTTCTCTATATTTTAATCAGGATAATAACACATCCAATTACAAGCACAACTCTATCTCAAAGCCTGAATTAGGATTGCAAGGTATTGCCAACCACATGATTTAGGTATATATTATCAGGGGCTTCATTAATGTTTTCTGCAGGAGGGAAACTGGTTTTCACAGGCAGGCAAAACTCTTTGAACTGAACTTCTTTATAAGATAAACTTTCCTCCAGACCGTCAAATCAGGTGGGCAAAACCGTCCTCACAACCGGTCAATTTGCCCGGTGCCTGGCCCTTAATGAAACTCCTGTATTATCCCAGTCATCAGAACACATTGTCCCTAGTAGAAGCTCATAGAAATCAGGGGCACTACTTTGCAAGCAGGGCTCTGCAGAATTGTGTCAAGAATAAAAGGAAACAAAAATTCCTCAATCACCTTACCCAACAAATTTTCCTTTTGCTTGTGTATCTGTTTGCCAGTACAAAACGCATCTAAACCAAAGATTTCTTCAGCCATTTGTGTTAGTTTATGAAGTGCATCCATAGCCCATTCCAGGAGTCAGTGAACCAAGTAGAGGATCTCAACAATGATAATACTAAACAAAATAACTGTCACCTGGGAATTACTCATAAACTCATGAATTGATTCACTGATCAAAAATTATCTGGTTGAACAGACTGTTTTGTTGGTACTAAGTCTGCCTAAATTTTCACAGGTCACTTGGCGACGGTTTATGAAAACAATGAAATAAAAAATCAATATTGGGGAGCTGGGATTGGGCGGTGGTGAGGTCACTCGCCTCCCATTAGTTCAATTCTTGGACCTGGTGTCACATGTGGGTTGAGTTTGTTGTTAGTTTTCTTCCTTACTCCAAGGATCTTTCTAGGGGTCTCCAAAAACAAACACTCCAAATTCCAATTAGACCTAGTATCAGTGGACAAGAAGAGCCATCTTATGGAATATCCACTGCTAAATTCCCATTTCCATTATGAAAAAGTTACTGAATAACTGTGGAGAAGAGTAGATCTAAGTTTTGGAAAGAGGAATTTCCAAAGAAGAAGAGTGAACTTACCAACTATTATCTTAAATTTGTGGATTGTGGGTGGGAGCATTGCATGTTCACAGCAAATTGATTTCCATCTGGCTTTCAACAGGTGGGACTTGTAACTCTTGTGTGTGAAGACTTCACTCTGCAGTACTTCCTTCAGGGAGACCTCCCCTTCCGAATACTAAACATTAATCAATGAAAACCACGACTGACACACACATCACAAACTGAACAATCCCGTGTTTACACGTACTGACTATTATAGACCTGTTTAATTGGTATTTCCTCCTATACCGTATATTGTATAATATACATGAAAAAATTTCTCAGTTCTGATTGGTTAAGATGAATGCAGTTCTCAGTTAATTCAGTGCAGAAGAGAGTTAATTCAGTACAGAAGAGGGTTAATTCAGTGCAAAGAAAGAAACAAACCAGACATTCTGATTGGTCAGAATAATTGGTCAATGTCAATGTCAAGGTCAATGTCACTTGCAGGATTTCAATAAATAATTTTTGCATGTGATGCATGCGCTTTTCTTCCGCGTAGTTATGAGAAGCTACCTCGTATTTTTTCATGTATATTATTAATACATAATCACATGATTTTCTCGTGCAATTTGGAATAAATAATCACTTGTAAATGTTTTCAAAGATCACAAATTGCACTCACCCTATGGGCTCATGCAATTTTGTTAGTCTTTGAAAAAATTTACTCGTGCTTATTTATTCCAAATTGCACTCAAAATCATGTAATTACTATACAAATTGGATTTCCCAGCTGCTCTCAGAGGCTAGCTGGCCCACAGTTTCCTTGCCTAAAGCTATTCCAAGTTCTTCAGCACAAAGAAAAATCACCAACATGGAGCTAGAGTACCACGTATACATGTATGCCTGCATGATGAATGCTTGTTTAACCCTTTGACTCCCATGTCAGAGACCAAGACAGGAATTCTCCTTACAACATCAGTACAATGTCAAGCAGACAAGTGAGGAGAATAAAGAAAAAAATCAATTGTAGAGGATTATTTAGTTAATCCAATACCAAATTTTCCAAACTTACATCACGAGAAGTGTTTGGCAGACAGTAAGTAGAGTTAGTTAAAGCAGTGATAGGGTTAATAATGATTTTGATTTTTCATACCTTTCCTGTGACTAGCAAATAGTGACTCTTGGCCAACAAGAACTGAACCCATGAAGTACTGCAGGGCTCAAATCTATCAACCAGGTTACTTGTATGAGACAGAATAATTGAAGCATGTGACAAGTCCAGAATGTCACACAATGAGTGAACAGCATCACTTAGGGCACACAATCCATTATCCAGCATATCTTTGGTACCAACTGACTGGGATATACTGGCAGCCATGCAAAGAGCACGAGCTTTTTTTAAGGGCTGCAAGAAAACAATTCATTCATTGAATGAATAAGGGGGGTAAGATTCTGATGGGAAACTGTTGTAAATTAAAATAGTAAATAGTCTTTATTTCACTGATAAAATACATATCAAGTGTTACATATAAAGTGTAATGGGCTAAAATGTGTATTAATTACTTACAGCTAAGTTATGCTTAAAACCAAGTCTATTAATAAAAGCATTTTTAAAACGCTCAGTATTACAAAGCGGATATAAATTATTGGCTTAACTTGCCTAAGCCTAAGGGTAGCAGAGTTAATCCTGGGAAGGGAGTGGTGCAATGGAAGATGTTCCCACACGCTTAATTTTTTGAAGATACCCATATGTTGTGCTGCATCAGATGGGGCAGATGGGGGGGGGGGGGGTGGAATTATAAGTACATATAATTTGGTTTCATCAGCTGAGTTGATAATGTACATGCCAATCGGATGCTGAAAACAATTTCTGAAGCTGATGTTTCAAGTATTAACCCTTCACCATTTGCTCTGATAAAGGGCTTAACCTTGGAATATCAGCTTTAGAAATTCTTTGCTGCGGCCAATTAATATTTATTAACCCAGTTGATACAACCAAATTATCTCAATGTGCAGAAACTACATTATTCATTACACCACTGATAACAAAGGCAAGGATCCTCACTGTATAAAATTTACCAGTCGAGATAAAAAAGACCTGACTGGAGAAAATCATTCTTTTCTGTTGAGTGATAGCCTTTTCCTTCAAATACTTAAATCTCTTAAAACTGCTGTCATTTCTTGTACCGAAACATTTTTTTTAACATTTCTATTGCCATGGTCATGTTGTGACAGGACTGCATGAACAGTTAATTGCCTGTGGGAAATCCAAATCGTCACCAATGAAAGTACGTAGCAGGTTTCACCTGTTTTAAAAGCCCAAACATTTCAGCAGTGATAAGCAAGTAATGATATGTCTCTTCAGGATTAATAAGATGGTCCAGGTCAACCTAGAACATAAAAAAAAAATTCAGTGAGAATAACATTCATGCAAGATTAAATGTATTGTATACAGTGGGAGATGCAGTAACCCAATGGTTAGTATGCTGCACTGCGGGTCAAGAGGTCTGGGTTTGAGAACTGGCTGGGTCATTTTGCTGTGTCCACTTGGGCAAAACACAGCTTTCTTTTCTATCACGTGCCTCTCTGTAACCAGGAGTACAGATAAAAAGCCTGCCAAGTGATAAAATGCTGGGGGAAGGGGATAACCTTGCAATGGACTAGCATCCCATCTTGGGGGAGTAGTAATACGCCTAGTTGCTTAGCCCTTTAACTCCCAGAAATGATTTAAACATGTATCTTCTCCCTTTAAAGCCCATACATGATTCAACAGGTAATGAGAATACTTGAACTTATCATGTAGAAGTTGTTCTCTTGATCTAACACCAAATTCTTATAACTTATTTACAAGGAAATGTGTAGCAGCTAGAGGGGAGAATTATAGTGATTAGGTCTTGGGATTTAAAGGGTGAATTCAATGGAAACCAGGATAACCTCGGGCTGGGTGGGCACTCTGTTTGAGTGCAGACTTAGCACAGCATTTAAATTTTAGTAATCCATAAATCTTTAATGGCACATCTTTCAAATTGTTTAAGTACCTATCGTAAAACGTCTGAAAGTATCAAAAGCTGATACCTATTTAGTTCTCACAACAAATTCCCCATGAAAGAAAACTGTTCTTGGAATTTTACAGTTTCACTTGTTTTCAAATAAAGAATTCTCACTGCCAGTGAAAAAATATTAATGTTTTGGAAATTAAAGTAAAAAAATATATTACATAGCCCTAAAATGCTTTTTCCAGGAAACATTTACCTTTCCACTGGTGTCTTGTTGTAGTGATTTGGTCCTTAGTGACGTCCACATTTCCAAAGCTGCACAAAGTGATTCCATAAATGGTTGCTCCAGGCAGATATCTTCTATCTGAAAAGTTACACCAACATTTCATTTGACAGTCTGATATTTTGAGGGAATGAGGTGCTTTTGGGGATGCACCGGAGGTGCAATGTCAGGGCCCCTTTCCCTTCGGAACGGTCCTCCATGTACACGTACAGGTACAGTATGTTGTTGTAGAAAAACTGACTACAAAATTCATGTCTATTGTAAAACAGGCACATGACATTTCATCAAAGACAACAATTTGTTCCTGAAAATGTGTTGAACAAGGAACAATATAAAATCTGTATAAGTAATGTTCACTCTAGACTTCAAGTTAACTCAAATCAACTTCTTGCCCCAGTGCGTCTCTTTGTTGGAGGCACACTCAGTGGCCTAACAGATAGCCTGCAGCCAGCATGACCTCAAGAAATCCAAATTTGAGACCTGGGTGGGTCATCAAATTGTCAGATCAGATCTTAATCAAAAAAGTTTCCAGTACTTTCCTCTTCTCCTTCATAACTGTCAGAAAGCTCTGGCCTTGCTGAAGTTGCTCTCTCATTTACTGCATCTTTGTGCTCAAGCAAAGCCTGCCATAAATATGCAGCACCAAGTCTACCCAGCAAACGTGAATGCATGTTTTTCTCCTCATCCTGACTATCTGTTGAGTCCAATAACTGCTCTAGAGTCTCCCCAGCTTCTTGACAGTACTGCGGTGCAGATCTAAAGAAACTCAGCTACTATTAGTGTCGAGCCCTACAGTGTCTGCTCATCGCAGGTCTAGGTTTCTTTTGATGCAGATTTGATGTACTTGAAAGGGATCAATTTTTTTTGTCCCTGCCCATCAAGGTGTCTGCTGAGTAAAGATTCATTTTAATAAAAGTAACTGACAGTTTGAATGACCAACTTTGTCCTTTCAATAAGAAGATGATAAAAATTCTTCACAATTAATAGGAGACTTGGTCAATCCATGGTTACCATGCTGAACTCCAATTTAAGAGGACTGTTTTGGAGTCCTAACCAAGGCCACTGTGTTTTGTTCTCAGGCAACCCACTCTAGTTTCATACTGACCCTTTCCAACCATGAGTATGGATTGGTAATAGCAACTTAAATGCTGTGGATTTACAAGCAAGGGCTCAAAATTAATGGTAACCCATTGACCAATGGTTAGTAATTTTCAACGTTTGGTTACTAAAAATTTGTCCAACTAACCCGACATGGTGAGTAAAATTTTCTAACATATTTAAACATCAGTAGACCTCAGGGCAAAGAGCACGTAGGCCCGACTCTCAGAGGAATACTTAGAATACTCAAGTTGTTAAGTCAACTTTAACTCTTTTTAGAGAATGCTGTAGATGTACTGTTCTTGACTAATCATGGTAAACAAGAGGGAAATAAAATAGGTGGATAATTGTCTACGTTTTTGAGGTCAGTATGCAATTTCAGCTACTCTTTAATTTGTCCTAGTTGTTATTATCAAAATGTTCAATATTTGAGATATCGTAACTTGTGAGCTTGGATACCAAACTTTATTATTTGGTTAGTAAAAAAGATGTCTACTAACCCGAAGGGTTAGTGATCCAAAAATTAAATTGGAGCCCTGCCTGCCATGGACTAACATCCTGTCCAACAGCACTAGGCCTTTCAGGCTGGTAGCTAAGAAGTTAGGCTACTGGCTGAAATTTCAAGTGAGGTGGCTCAAAGGCGGTGAACAATTGTAAGTATACAATGAAATATATGAAGTTCATATATTTTGAACTGCGGTATTAGATACGCATGATGCACAATCCTCGCAGTAGATAGCGCTATTGCTTAAATACACTGTAGCGCTATTGCTTAAATAGCGCTATCTACTGCGAGGATCGTGCATCATACGTATCTCATACCACAGTTCAAAATATATGAACTACAGCAATTTGCTCTACTGCTGTGTCATAGCTGAAAAAGTTTGGAACAATTCAATGAAACATTTTGGCAGGTACAGTTGTACTTCACTTATGAAAGGGGAAACCATAAGAAGAAGTCAGAATGTAAAAGAAAGTATTTTGTTACCTTTTGGTCTTGTAACAAGCAAGCTCTTCCTGCAAAACAAAACAGAGCTGGCTTCCTTCTACATCTTTTGCATCTTCTTGCTCTGCAAATGCACTGCATAGGGTTCTGAGAAGAAAAAAGAACCAAGAAATTTCTTCAGACAGTTTCCAATTTACTCAATCTTACTTTAATTATGTAAACAACAACAAACATATGAAACATATGTGTGAACTGCGGTTATGAGACGTATACGAGAACGATCCTTCGCAGTAAAGCACTATTTGAGCAATAGTGAAAATCAGACCTGAAAAAAATTTCAAGCCTGTACGGGACTCGAACCACTGACCTCTGCGATACTAGTGCAGCGCTCTACCAATTGAGCTAACAAGCCAACTGGGAGCAGGCCATCAAATTAATTCGATATAAACCCGTAGATGATAAATCAAACAACAACAAACATATGAAACATATGTGTGAACTGCGGTTATGAGACGTATACGAGAACGATCCTTCGCAGTAAAGCACTATTTGAGCAATAGTGAAAATCAGACCTGAAAAAAATTTCAGGCCTGTACGGGACTCGAACCACTGACCTCTGCGATACTAGTGCAGCGCTCTACCAATTGAGCTAACAAGCCAACTGGGAGCAGGCCATCAAATTAATTCGATATAAACCCGGCCTGCTCCCAGTTGCCTTGTTAGCTCAATTGGTAGAGCGCTGCACTAGTATCGCAGAGGTCAGTGGTTCGAGTCCCGTACAGGCCTGAAATTTTTTTCAGGTCTGATTTTCACTATTGCTCAAATAGTGCTTTACTGCGAAGGATCGTTCTCGTATACGTCTCATAACCGCAGTTCACACATATGTTTCATATGTTTGTTGTTGTTTGATTTATCATCTACGGGTTTATATCGAATTAATTTGATGGCCTGCTCCCAGTTGGCTTGTTAGCTCAATTGGTAGAGCGCTGCACTAGTATCGCAGAGGTCAGTGGTTCGAGTCCCGTACAGGCTTGAAATTTTTTTCAGGTCTGATTTTCACTATTGCTCAAATAGTGCTTTACTGCGAAGGATCGTTCTCGTATACGTCTCATAACCGCAGTTCACACATATGTTTCATATGTTTGTTGTTGTTTGATTTATCATCTACGGGTTTATATCGAATTAATTTGATGGCCTGCTCCCAGTTGGCTTGTTAGCTCAATGGGTAGAGCGCTGCACTAGTATCGCAGAGGTCAGTGGTTCGAGTCCCGTACAGGCCTGAAATTTTTTTCAGGTCTGATTTTCACTATTGCTCAAATAGTGCTTTACTGCGAAGGATCGTTCTCGTATACGTTTAATTATGTAATTCTTCAACACCATAATGATTATATCATTTTGTCTTTTTTTATCACTATGCCTTATCTCTCCAGAGTCAACCTTAAAAATATTAGAATTCCCCCCATTTTTTTCTTCCCTCTTTAAATTAATCTGATCCTTTTGAAGCCTTGAATGAGCCAAAAACTAGGATTTTGGTGTATTGAGGTGAGGAATCTGCCACATTTCAACGGTTATGTTATGATAGTGCTTGAATAATTTTTATTCACTTGCTGCAATGCATAAAAAACTCACTCCTCCCTTTTCTGATGCATTGCAACTTGTGAATAGAAATCGTTTGAGGGCACTTCCCATGGAATAATCTTTATATTTGCTGCATGTATGTATGTTCTGTTTGATTATGAAAACAACATGCATGTATGTGATCAAGTTTAAACAAATTAAAACCAATTTTCTGGAGTTCTTGTAACCTTTTTTTTACACATTATAATCTGACATCTGCTTAAAACTCATAAGCTTTAAGTTAATCGACATCAAAATACTAATATTTATTTTGAACTCTATTGCAAACCTGCATCTCTCAGACTGTTTTTCTCCCTCCTGTAGATCCTTCACCAGCTCATGTTTCACTGAGACCCATTGTCTGACTGGCTGTTTTAGGGTGTGGGCATCAGAGGCTGTTTTCAGTGCTACCAGGACCACAGTTGAAGCAGTCTTTAGTGCATCCCTGATTCTTCCGGCTCTTCTTTGACAGTCAACTAGCAAGGCATACTTTGTGAGTAGCTTCACCTGAAAAGTATTTTTCAAACATTGCCAAATAAACATTTTCAAAACTCACCATGTCATTGTTAGCCAAAATTAGACTTGTCATCAGCAACTTATTCTACATTCACCCTTTAACTCCCATGAGTGACCAAGACAGAATTTCTCCTTACTGTATCAACACTATATCAAACAGACAAGTAATGAGAATAAAGACAAATACCAATTGATAAAGGGATTATAAGTTAAGCTAATACCAAATTCTCCAAACTTAGATCATAGAAATTGTGAAGCAGACACTAAGGAGAATTATGAATGAAATCTTGGGAGTGAAAGAGTAATAAGTTTTCCCCTCTTACCCACTCTTGTTCCTATTCGGTTCATCGCAAACCTGTTTCATGTTTGTAGCCATAGCAAATTGACCTCATGAGCTAGAAGGCCTATCTTGTCACAGCTTATTTCAGTTTCAGAATCATGAACTGATTACGAGTGTTGGTGATTCCCCCTAGAAAGAATACCAGTTCATGAAAAGGTTACTCCCCTCTAGCGCTCCACACTAATGGTAGCCAACTAGCCACAGACTAGTGGAAATTCAGTTTTGGCTAGTGGTTTCTGATTTCCAACAGCCAGTTTGGCTAGTAAACAAACTAAAATTGCTGTAACATCTAAGATGTCACTGGCCACTTGGCTAGTAAGTTGAAAAGTTCAGCACAAAACTTTTTGTCAAAGTTTCCCTTAAAGTCTTGCAAAACCCCTTTATACTCCTGTGCTGGGTTGTTCTTTACTTCTACATGTGTTTAGCTACCAGTAATTAAGAAATTTGTCGAATTCTGGCAGTTGTTGACTGTATGAAAGGACCTTGTTCTAGCTTAGAACACCTGCTTCCCATAAGACAGTCTTGAAACAATACTTGAATGTAACATTTTCAGCGAGGAAAACTCTCATGTATAGGGTCAAACCATAGTTCAACTGAACTATTAATTATTTCAATAAACTTTAAATTATAGTACTTTCATCAATTGAACAGACTTTACCTCTTCAGCTTGGACAATGATTTTCTCTTCTGTTTCAGCTCCAAAGCTACAGATTTTTAACTCATCACAGGCAAGAGCCAGCAATGGCACTCCGTCAGTAAAACAGTCGCTTTGATAGGACACACAGCCTACATTGTAAACAGTACTACCCAGCCATCACAGCTCAGTAAGAGATAAAGGAATATCAGGGTCTTCAAGAGCATTGTGAATAACCTTGCTTGCTTGCTGTGCAACTGTAACACATTCTCTCAGAATGTGAATTCTGTGAAGAAAACAAAACTGTGAATCAAACACTGCACTTTGAATGACAACATACAGTTGTACTTCACCCATCACCTCTCACAAACTGACTAGTAACAAACAGTAGAATACTTTCCTTCCACAAGATAAGGAGTTCTATTTGACAATGGAGACCATCCATTTATTCGAAGAGAGAGTGAAGAGAGCCCCTTCTCCATTTTTCCACCATCATAGTTTTTCCAGGACTTGACCACTTGAATGAACTTGAGCAAGTCATTAGCATGACAAAAAGCCTGGTCAAACTGACCCTTAGATATGAGCTGAACAATAATCAAATAAATTGTCTTGCCAAGTTGGTCCAGTGAAGGAATAAACTTGAGATATTTACCATTCTGAATAGATAATGTGTCGCTGAGCAACATACTCACTAAACAAAAATCCATAGAATTGTATATTAGTCAGTAATCATTTTAATTTTCACATTACTTCTAATGAAGGATAAGTATGAACTCTTACAAACAAAATTAACATTTTTCAACCATTTTAAGGAAGTTGTTCATTAGTATTTTACTACTACTAAAGTCAGTATTGTCGGTTCTCCAAAATGATCAGGGGTGTTCTAAGAAGGTATACAGGTGTATTGTTTCCCACTATCACACAACTAGAAACTATATTTCGTGTAGGAGACAAAAGTCATTTTGAGATTGATTATCAAAGATAAGAAATAAAAAAAATTCTGAGGTTTCTTCAAGTCTCTTTTTTATATTCAGATGCTTGGAGAGGAAGGGACAAAAAAAGTCATAAACATTCAGGGTTCTCCTTAAGTATTGGCCACCATTTTAGAACATAAAAAAAACTACCTTGATTTTGAGTTGTGAAAAAACAACAAATTTCCTGAACAAACAACTTCCTTGAAGGCCATTTTCGCATAAACATCCACAAAAATATTTAAGGTTAAATTACATTTTCATGCTGGTTGAGCACCCATTCAATCTCTACCTAGCTCATGTTTACCTAGCCAACCAACTATCATATCACTTTGCATATACTTCCAAACAAATGCATGAGATAGAATTTTAGAGCCCATACATTTTAAATAGATTAAGTACAAACCAACTCAATTGGGGGTAACTGGGTCTTTATTGCCTAAGACCATATGCGATGCTCCCCATGACAGGGAGGTAAATAGAAGAAAAGAAAGAAAAAAAATTTTTTGCAGATTTTTACAGAGAGAGGAAAACAGGAAGACCTGGAGAAAATACTCTTGGAGTGAGGACAAGAACCAAAAACTGAGTCAACCCACATCTCATGCCAAGTCCAGGAATTGAACGTGCATCACAACATGGAGGGGGGGGTGAGTCCTCTCACCCCTGTGCCATCCCCTCTCCCAGAAACAATACTTTGTGGGCAGCATGCCCCAAGATCCCAGAATGCATGCAACTAACCATATACTGGCTAATAGCCAATCCTTTTTGAAAACTCTGTACACTTATTTTGCAGCTCTCACTTACCTAAATTTGAGGAGTTTGTGATTTCATCAAGGTGCTTCCCTTTTGCTTTGACTTTTTTCAAAGTCTCAATAGCCCATCTCAGAAACTTGGTTGAAAACAATGTGTATTTTGACACAGATTCTTCTGCAACTTTGCAACCCAACTTGCTGCCATTTTTGGCATTCAAGGGTGATCGTAGCGGAGAAAGATAGTCTAAAAGAAAATTAGAGAATTGCTTCATAAACATAATCATGCCATCTTTCAAAATGTTGTTTCATGTACTCACAAAAATATTAAACAGATTTCGCCTTTTTTAACCCTTTGACTTGGGGGTGACTAGCATCTCATTTCTCCTTACAATGTCACCCCCAAAACACACATAATTTGAGAACATGAGAATAACGGAATTGATCACCAACGGAAATGATCACCGATGAAAGAAGCTCTTAATTGTTGAATTAATTCTACTTATTGTCAGTATCTTTGGAAATGTGTAAAGTTCAGTATGCAAAACAAGTGTATTACATGGGTAAAACATTCTCCCGTCGATGAAGGCAAACGAATACCCTTTCCATCGATCGTGCGCAATTATTTTTCAGAAGAATGGTATTCCACATTTACTAAAATTCAATCGATGGAAAGTCAACATCGTTTCCCTGTAGCTTGATGATAATCATAAAACTGCACAAAACTTTAAAAGCTATCATAAGCTTGCTTTAAGGAAACATAATTGCAAAACTGGTGTCTTCAAACAAATCGTTTGTTTCACCATTCAGAAGCGCCTTCAGAATTCTTTCCCCCTCCATGTATCCAAGAGGTCCGTTCCATCACAGGTTTTTCATCGTAATGGCTCTTGAAGAAGGTCCTCACGGAAACTTTAGTCGTGAGTTCCCGCTAGTATTGGTGAAACACCACTAATCAAATCAAAAATGGCGCCTTCTTTTTCACCGGTTAGGAGTCCATGTATGACCCCGTAAAATGTCCTGAGCTCGGTATATATTTTCAATGTATTCCAATGTATTCCAATGTATTCCAATGTATTCCAATGTATTCCAATGTATTCCCATACATGGACTACTAACCCAAAACTGGCTGTTCGGAATCAAAATTATCTTCGTTTGTCAGTCAACTCTTCCACACATCCGGTGAGAAAGAGTAACATACATTCACTTCCATAGCGTAGTAGATGTAAAAAAAAAAAAAAAAACTGTCCGAAAAGTATGCAACAGGCGGACTTATCTGGGCGGTAAAACTTCCACCGGCTGCCGCAGGGTTATCATTTGTGTGATATCATTAATTTTTTTGTTTACAGCACCTTTATTGACCAATATCACTGTATGATTTTGGTGGTTTTTCTTTGTAGAATGTCGATACCATTGTTCCCCTGTTTATGCGTAACAGTGGGAAAGAGCAAAATGTTCAGTTCCTATTGAAACTAAAACTGTGTGTGTAGATGTATAACGCAAGTGAACACTTTATTGATTTATGAAGAACTCGCTGCAACAAATATTTTAGAAGGTGACCTCTTGCGCTCAATCAATCAATCAATAATCTTTATTTATACACGATAAGTATTAAAAACGACACTTCGCTTGTGGGGTCGTGTCTAAATAATTAAGTAAGATAACTAATGAATTAGGATATACCCAGCTAAAATCATATCGCTACTTACTACTTGCAAGTCGAAAACGATAAAAGCTTAAGCTTTTATGCACATCAAACTTTTATGAGAACAAAGTGAGGTGCATTTTGATTGTATTTGTGCTTACACACTGGAGTCTAGAGGAAA
>NW_028290852.1:335000-346099 GCF_964205215.1 Stylophora pistillata
TAAATTAAGTGTGTAGAAGTGTTTAGGTCTTCTCGCACGAATTGTTCATGTTATTGTCACTTTTAAGACTCAGACACCCATTTCTCTGCAGTCGGGTATTCTGTAGCATATTTCCTTTCCATTTTTGGCTCCACAAAGGTATGTTTTGATCAAGTTTGGAATAAAAAAAACCATCACCCTTCAAGGGACAGGATGCCATTTTGAATTTGTCCAAGTAGTTCGGCATACTCTTGCCTTTGTACCACCCCCCAAATATACATACACCATGACTTTGAACAGGTAAACTTATTGGAGAGGGGAAGAAAAAGTGTTTAATCCAGGTTTAATGCATTAATTAATGTATAACAAAGTGAGTGAGTGAGTGATTTGTAATTGAAATTTGCCTCCAAACCCTAAACCCATAGCATGACTTATGTCATACCATGAGGTTAAAATGATGAACCGTAAATTTATCTGTTTACCAGCTGTTTTGCAGAAGAAACATCTGGACAGGTATCACACTCATGTTAGATGTGGATTCTCAAAAATCTGAGGTAAGTGGTGGTGTTCCCACTAAAAGAGATCTGTAGATTACGTTCGATTAAAATGATGAATAATTATACGAATTAAAGTTATTTCAAAATGCTTGTGCTCTAGAGCAGCCCACAACAAAGTCTATATGATTGTACATCTAACATATCAAATAACCTTACTACTCAATATGTTCTTGAATTTATTATAGCAACTTAATGAAGATGTGAGAACAAACAAACTTCAACTTGATGACAAAGGAGCTTTAATAGCATAGCACTGGAGGTTTGTACTCTGATAGTTGTAGGTTAACGACATTTAACCCTTTGCACCCCAAAATTGATTTTGGTATTCTCTGCATTCTTCTGTACTTTATTTACAGTATTGACGATCAGGACCTTCTTAATTTGGTGATTATTTCCTTTATTCTTATGCCTTCTATATCTTATTTAAATTAGAAACCAGTTACTCTATCTAAGGGGTTAAAGAGTTAAAACATAATATTTTATTGCTTTGTAAATAAAATCTTAAAACGTTGATTATGTACACAAACTGTGGTTGAGAATGAAATTCCAGTTAAGAGAAAAGATGCAGCAGCATGGGATTAGTAGAGTGTTACTTGTTACCAGTTATATCATCCCTTTAATTTTGAGTTTTATCTTCAGAAAGTAAGGAATAATTAACAACATAAGTTGTGTTGATTCCTCTCTTTGAGCAGAGTACTTCTTCTGGAGAATTGCTGCCATCAGCTCATGAACTGTCACCAATGGAAGAGTTCTTTGTCATGCCTCAGTTGGAGAAACTGTTAGTTACTAGTTTGTTTGTTAAGGTCCCTATTCTTCCTTCATTTAAATTTAATGCATGAAGTTTGATTCTAATGTGATCACTATTTTGAATTCATGATTTGCAGACCACCATTGTCCCTCGTGTCAGTTTAGATGTTCTCCAGGCAGACTTTGGGCAGATGCTGGATCCTAAGGCTGTGGAGCAGAAGGTAAATGGTTTCAAAAAAGGGTTTAATTCCTTTGGTTTAGTTCACTGTGAATCAGAGCTCAATTGTTTATTCTGTTTTCTGTGTTTAATTTATACAGACAGTAAACATCACAAATCATACAAAGGGAAAAATCACGTGCATGTGGATGAAAGGTGAAAACTTGTACTTTTTAGGTCATTAACAATTGTTGTTTGCCCATCTCTAGTTTGAGACCTATAATTTAAATTGTAAATAAATGTTACATTGTGATTTCTTCTTGTGTTATATTTTGCTCCTTTTTGTCTGATAGACACAACAAGGAATATTTTCTGTTTCCCCAGATGAAGCAGACATCCTCCCTCTAAAGACTGCATCATTCCGAGTGACATTTAGACCAGTAAGTTATTTGATACTGTCAGTAAACACTGTCTATGCTTCTTTCATTCACTTGGACTTGGTTCATTTTTGCCTTTACTGTCTGATTCTGTTTACAGTTCAATTTGTAATTCTAATTTTTTTGTTAATAGAATGCTGCTAATCAGGTTTTTAGTGCTGACCTGGAGTGTTATACATTTTATAAGGTGAGGGATTTATTTCCTGTGCTGGTGTACCAGTTAAGAAGCCTCAATTTTTTCCAAGCTCATAACAACCATTTATTTATTTGTCATGAAATCAAGGTTTCTGATTCAAATTGTTGATTTTGAGATAGCAAACTGCAGTACTAGTTCAGTACCCATATAACTGATTTTCATTTGATAAATAGAATTTACTCCTTGTTTCCTTTGTACTTGCTTCAAACACTTCACACTTCAGCAATGGAAGTTATCACTCAAAATGAAGAAATGCATGTCCTTGCTATTACTTTTTATTGCAATTTTCCAGGGGATTATTCCCTTAAATACACACCCCCCCTCCCTCCGCTTCTGTTGAGAAGGGGACACCCATGGTGTCACAATCAGAGGCTAGGAATTGTGGTAAAAAATCTTATTCTTTGTCAGGCAATTAACTTGAGAGTTCTGATAGTGTCATTAAGATGTTTTTTGACGTTTAATTCTCTGCCTATCAGGGGAAGTATGCCCTTGATATTGAGTCACACCAATAGTTATTATAATATTATTTGTATTTTGGAACAGAGTATGAGAGATTATCGACTGGTTGAAGTGTCCTCCCTGGTGTCTTTCGCTCAGTGCTACAGGTTTGTGCTGAAATTAACTTTAATAAGTAATTTGAACTGAACTCTGTTTATGGTTATAGATTCAACAATACAGGGCTTTAGTTCTGTTTTTGTTTCCATATTCTGTTATTAGCTTAAGTGTTTTGATGTTACATCTAGAATTTTCATTGATGAAACATCAATGAATCCAAGTTCCTTGTTTCACCGAAAAAAATTGATTGGATTTTATTTTTAGGACTCACATTTGCAATGCGGACTGAATCATTTATCCCCAGAAGTCAATGGGATGTACAACAGCTGGTAAGTGATAATTTAGCCATTCACACCAAAGCTAAAACACACGTTAAAGCTGTTTTTTCAAGCATGGTTTGATATGTTTTCCCCATTGAAGATTCTCAAACTGATTATTCAGGTCAACCTAATTTTAAGAAAACATTTTGCTTGTGTAAATGGGACAAATGCTTCACTACACTACCCTTGTTAGAATAATGCTGTTCCTAAACTAATGGATAGAAACAGTTTTAGTCCACCATAATGTATTACTAGGTGGTGCCAGTATGATTGTATTCTGTTAGTTGACAAAGCATATGATTAGTAACTTGTTCCTTTTTTGGAATGTTTAGGTCTTTCCAGCCACTACTGTGGATGGCATGTCCTACAGAACACTGCTGTTGACCAGCAATGGGCAGAATCCGATCCATTTTGCATTTGATGACAATCTGTTAAGGTAGTTACAAAACAAATTGCAAGATTTTATCTTTATTTTTCTACCTTGGGTCTGGAACAAGTATGGTTGAAACTAGAGGAGAAATAAGTTATAGCAGTCTGTAAGAAACCAATGGAAGTGGGAACCTTAGCAAAAATTAAATTAAATAATAACTTCTTACCAATCAAGCATAAGGGCTGTACTGGGAAAGATTCACCTGAGGTTGTGACAGTACAGCCGAGCCCAGCAAAGTGTGTACAAAAATAACAGCGGGCCAATAATTCCTGGTGTGGCTTTAGAGCAAGTGAGGTTAGTCAGTAGTTTAGTGTGTGGCAATCATACAACACAGCTTATTTTGAATTTGCAGGCTTTTGCAAGCAAAAATACATGGCTTATGACACAGCAATACATACAATCAAATGCAATTTTTGTCTAGCAGGTGACATTTATTTTGTAACATGTGATATATGAAACTTTGTACTGAGTACTTTACAACTTTGTTTGGGAAATAAGCCTTGTTGGATCAGCAGAGATTCCATCTCTAAAACTCAATAATCAGGTTGTAATCTTAGGACATTTTCGATTGAACCATTACTCTTTGATTTGAATCCATAATGGCATGGTTATCAATTATGAACAGCTCCTTGTTATATTTTGACTAAGATTTACCAATCCATTAGTTACTGCTTTGAAATCAATCTTAATTTAAGTATCTCTGTTGTTTTAATAAGAGTAAAAAGTTCATGTTAAGTGGAAAACCAGGTGATTTGTTATATCTGATTGTAAATTTTTGGGGTTTTACAGGGAACTGTTCATTTCAAACCAACCTGTTTAGGCACAGCATCAACAAGGCTGTTTGAGGTCAAGAACGCTTCCAGGATTGCACTGAGGTGTGTTCAATGTTCTCAACCTTCCTAAGTGTCAAACTAAGGCCACCTTCCCTTTCCCCATCAATTAAAATTTATCATTTTTCCTAGAATGAGGAATCTAGTAATGTCAGTCCCTTTTATCATGAACCCCTGGCTCAGGAGATCTGGGCAACCGGCAACCACTCCCTGTGTACCTGACATAAAATAAATTATCCTTATACATCCTTATCCATAAGAATATTAATGATTACTGATATGTGACGATCAATTCAAAACTTCAATGTCCCCTCCCTCCCTACAGAATAACCATCATCTGAATGGAAGCGGAAGCGGTAGCGGGTTGAACCTTGCATGACTGGGGTGGGTGGGAAATTTGTAGAGATGTGTCCAGTCTCTCCAGCAGAATACAAGTGTTATATCCTTAAATATCAATGTATTTAAGGTAAATACTTCACTAGGTTTTATAGCTTGGCCAATGTGTAGAAAGCCATGGTCACTGTTTTTTTCTTGAGAAAAAAATGGGCACATTTGAACCCTTTTTTTTTCCCTTCTCAGGAATTTGAAGAAACCAGTTATCAAAAGTTCAAATGTCAGGGGTTGGGGGGGGAAAGGGGCAGAGATGCTGAAGCTTTGAATTGATTGATGCAGTACTGTAATATAATGTAATTGTAATGTCAACAAACCTTATTTTACCCATCAGGTTTCCATGGAAAACCCTGGACCTCACTTAAAAAGTCTTAGCATTGATCCCTCTAAAGGAATCATTCTACCCAATGAAACTCGGGTGGGCATTTTAAGTGTACTGCAAATTTTTTTCTAAATTGTTAATTGTCTTTTAGGATCCCCTGTAAATTGTTACAGGGTCTCTAGTAAAACAAAACATTTTTGATGGTATACTGGTCTTATATACACGTCAGTTATTCTCATAAATTATATCTTCAATCAGGTTTTACATATTTGATAGAATTAATTGTTACACTGTCATAAGCCCTGTGTTGTAAATAACTCCTTATTATCTTACATTATAGGCTCACACCATCAGCTTTAACTCTCGTAAAGAAGAAAAATAGGTGATTAAGACAAAACTCACTGTCAAAGGATTGCAGGCAGATGCCCAGCAACAGTAAGGATTGTCATTTTCCTATCACAAGTTAATTTAATTATAATGCAACCATTCATTTTTTAAGGTAATTATTTGTTGCATGTGAATCTATGTATTACCAACTGAAGGGACTCGATTGCATTGTTCTCTGTTTGCAATATTTGTGAACTGAATGTTTCTCTGTATATTCTTCTTGTATCTGCACTTGTGTTTATTAATTCCTTTGACAACTGCTCACTGGTATGTGATCTTTATTTAAAATGTATTTTGTTCGTATTCTTTTATTTCAGGTATCATTTACTCCACAGAATCCTGGTTTATACTCAGTGGATTATCTGGAAGTTATAGCTCTTGGAGCTACCAATTGTTCAATTATAAAATGCACTGGAATAGGTAAAGGTAGTGATATGTTTGTGCTTTCATAGGCTCTAACAGCTCATAAACTCAAAAGACTAGTATAAAATGATTAAATAAATTATATATTCAGAGAAATGTCATCATTTGATGTTTATCATAAGGATGTGTTTAATTTATTTTAGGGTGACTTGAAAGGCTTTATAAGGTAGTCCATGCATAGTTAAAAGTTGAGATGGCAAAAATTACATTTGCCTAAAAGTAATGGAGTCTCTAATTGGCCACAGAATTGTTTATAATGGGGTTGAGGTTCTGAGAGCCCAGTGTCATAGACCTGAGTACCCCTCCACTCTTTCTTCAGTCAACAGTAATCTCACATCAATCATGGACATTGTGAACCACACTTACTCTCTAATCAAGGAAGTTCCTGTTGAAAAATGTTCAAGTTTTTCTTAATTTCAATCTGTTCTTTAGGGCCTGAAGTTGGTCTTGACTCTGACTATCTTGATATGGGAGTTGTAGAATCTAGCAAGTTTTCAGCTAAAAGTTTCAAGGTTGTTAACAATTCAGATGTTCCTGCAGCTTTTCAGGTCAAACACTTCTGGATTTACTCTCTTTATTTAACAATTATTCATGAAAGGTAAATAATTGTTTTGGTGTAATTGTTCAGTTACTTCCAAAAGAAATTGGTTATCTCCTTCAGGAACATTACTTCATTTTCCCTTGGTGCAAGGTCAGCTCCTTTGAGCACTAAATCATGTTTAACTTAGTGTTTTCTATGATATCTGGGAGATTAACAAGTTCCATGATAAGGGAATGACATCACCATAAGACTAGTACTAGAGAAAAAAGATCAAGTCCAATTTGATAATTAGTTAATTATGAGCAAAAATAACCAAAAAAATATTCACTGAGTCCCTGTTGCCTTTGAAATCTTTTGAAAATCTGGTAATCTATCTGGTGCTTATTATGTAAGCATAATTGCTATGGATAAAGGTCACTTATCTTAAGAAATTCCCATGTTGACAAAGTTTAACAGATGCTTCCACCTTCAGAATGCAAAAAAAATCAGCTCATGTCTTTTGTTAGATGGTTTTTCCCTCCGACCTGTTTTTCACCTCTGGCTAAGTCCATTGGAGGGAGATCGCTATAGGGCTACTTATAATTATAATTTACAGATAAACTACAGGTCTCGTTTTCCGATTGGTGTCATATTCTTCATAATGGCAGTGTTATGGAAAAGAAATTGTTTTAGATAATAACTTGATATCAACAGATAAACCTTTAGCTTAAACACTTAATTGTTTGTTCTTATGTAATAAATTTTGCTTTTGTTAGCTCATGATTGATTGTAGTCAAAGTGTCTTCAAGCTGGAATCAACTTGTGGTCTGTTACCTGGCAAGGGTTCCCAGGGCATAATTGTACGCTTTTCTCCAACAAATCCAATTACTACAGGAGACTAACTTGTCTTGTGCAAAACCAGGTCAGTGTTAGTATTAAACTGGTAATATTTTCTGTTAGTTTAAACTGTAATCTTCCTAAAAAAATTTTGTATTCATCTGATTTTTTCAGGATCCATTGTTTGTTGATTTGTTTGGGACTTGTCATACAGAACAAGTGAAACCAGGTACATTCAATGTCAATGTTGATAATCCACTCCATCTTTAATACCCATGGTGAGTAACCAACTAAGACAGAATTTTTCCCTACAATATCAATACTATCAAGCAGAAAAGCAGGGGAATGTTAGTTGATCCACAACTAAATTATCAGTAGTAACATAATAAGAACTGTATGGCGGGCAGTAAAGAGAATTACTAAAACTAGATATTGGAAATGGAATGGTTAATGTTTGAACAATTGCAATTGACTTTGAATTAATTCAAATGAGCATGAAACTCAGTCTTACATTTCTCCATCATATTTACTTTACGTGATATGACTATCACGACAAAATGGACGCACTAGTTAACGACAAACGAAGCTACGAAGAACTCAAACGTGACCCAACTCCTGCCCTTCAACGCAAACTCAACAGTAAACTACTGACACTCAAGAAAACGAACGCCTTTGACAACCAACGGTACTATCGACTGAGGTGCTCGGTACCACAGCCACCGAAACTCTACGGTTTGCCGAAACTACACAAACCTGGTTTCCTGATGCGACCTATTGTTTCTTTCTGTGGCTCTCCCACATACCAACTATCCAAGTACCTGACGACAATACTACAACCGCTAACCGACAAATCCAGACATAAACTACAATCCACTGAAGACTTCATTAACACTACCAAGACTGTTCAGATACCTGACGACTACAAACTAGTGTCATTTGATGTGAAATCACTGTTCACAAGTATTCCACTTCAATTAGCATTACAATGCACTGAGACTGCAATCCGAAAATCTACCGAACCACTACCGCTACGGACAGACGACATCATGGACTTGTTAAACATTTGCCTAACGTCTACTTACTTTCAGTACAACGGTAAACACTACAAACAGTTACACGGCACTGCCATGGGGTCTCCAGTTTCTGTTGTTATAGCAGAAATTGTGATGCAGAACATCGAGGAACGCGCCCTTTCGACTTGCCGACAAACGATACCGCTTTGGTTACGTTACGTTGACGACACATTCACCGCCGTTCGACACGACGAAATTGACGCATTCCACAACCACCTTAACGAACAAAACACTGACATACAGTTTACCAGAGAAGTCGAAGAAAATGGCAAACTTCCTTTTCTAGACTGCCTGGTAAGCCACAACGACAACTCATTACGAACAACAGTTTACAGGAAACCGACACACACCGACAGATTACTAGACAAGTCATCCTACAACCCTACATCACACAAAGCCACAACTATCAGAACTCTAACATGACGCGCACAACTAGTATGTGACTCGACAGACAGCTTATCCGACGAGAACAAATACCTTCACCGTGTTTTTACGAGGAACAACTACAGCAACGACTTCATCCGACGAAACACTCACCGACCCACTACCACTACCGAAACAAACGACACCGCAACCCCTACGACTACAGCAACCATACCGTACATAAAAGGTATGTCTGAAAACATCTCGCGCATCTTACTACCCTTCAATATCCGCGTCGCCCACAAACCCATCACCACACTACGTCAGTTACTAACCAACGTTAAAGACAAAGACGAACCGAGGAACAGACAGGGAACGATTTATAAGATCAATTGTTCCGACTGCCAAGCCTCCTACATCGGTGAGACTGGCAGAAACCTCACAACAAGACTGACTGAACACAGACGGGCGACGAGGAAAGGTGATGTCAGCAATCACATTGCTGAACACCATCGACTTACCAACCACAACATTGACTGGGACTCTGCGCAATGCCTAACCTACAGCACTGACTATTTTCAACGACTGACTCTGGAAAGCTGGTTTACTAACTTAGAACAGACTCCCCTAAACAGATGTCAACAACTACCCGCCCCATACAAACGACTCATTCACGACATAAACATCACAAACGACCGAAAAAGAACAACCTAGCTTTACCGACAGACCGAAACAGACCAATCACGAACGACTTACGTCACTTGAGTCTTACAGCCAATAACATCACGGCAAAACCAACCGATCATTTCCACGAACTGGAATAAGAACATTCTACTGACAACAATCACTCACTTGACTCTGATGATGACTTCCGCACTGGTTGTCGAAACGTCAGTCGCTGCCACCGACAACAGTCCTTCTCAGGACTACACTCACCCGGACGATCAGACTACACCTTCATATTTACTTTATGATAACAAGTAGGCTTCTGGATGGAGGTACTAGACAATTACCATAATATGTATCATGAAAGAATCAAAGGCTCCTTAGAGCAACCTCATGGTATGAATTTTTGGTGCCCTTGACGTAACCTGCGATCTGGCTTTCTTTGGAAAGTTTTTTTGATCGTGGGCAACACGTGCTGGCCCAATTATTGTGTTTGTACTTTGTAAGCGTTTTGATGGAGAAAAATTGTCGTAAATTGTGAATTTGTGTAGAATTAGTTAAGATACCAGCAGCTACAAGATAAAATCAACGAAGTTTGGTGTTAACCAATTTGCAGTAAGCTTAAGCTCACTTCATATTTGCGGTGTTTAGGTCTTCACGCACAAAATTTACAAGGAAATATGCAGCAGCAAGAGGGGAGAATTAACCTTCAGATCTTGAGAGTTAAAGTTTTTAAGATATTTAGGCTTCGATTTTGTTCAGAAGAGTTCATACACGATTTACTCAGTTGATAAAATAAAATAAAAGACAATTCTGTGTTTCAAAAGATTTGTACATTGTACAGGTGGAAGAACAATAGGACACATAGTCCCCAACTAGGTTCATCCACCTAAACCCAACCCACCCATCCCACCCCGGGGAAGGACATCCATCACACAGTAATCTCGTGCGTCTCCTACCCCTCCTGCAGGAGATGGGACCTCCATTAATTTTATTTGTCCCTATCTGAGAAGACTAGAATATCTAACCACTTCTTGATGTTATAGAAGGGAAGCATAATTCTTCTCAATCATTTTAAGACCTTGAGTGTTGGTCCGGCCGTGGCTTGAACCCTCGACCTCCCACACAACTGTCCAGCGCTCTATCCATTGAGCTAACTGGGAGGCGGTCAGTGTAAGTGGCACCAAGCTTTTGTAACCATCCGGTCAGTCTTAAAAGATCGATATGATGATGATTTGTTGACAGAAATATTGATAATGGCTCTATCTTTTTTCTTTAAGGAAGCGGGGGAGTTTACAGTGAAATTACATGATGTACTTGAAGCCCACAAAGCAGTCATGAATTATAAGTTGTCAATGGATGAAGAAAAAAATTCAATTTCTAGGTTATGCACTCCTTATAACACGTTTTTGTTACATTGCAATGCTGTGGACTTTGGTGATGTCCTTCACAGAGTCAAAACATGTTTAATCACGGACAGTAATGTCAAAGACATGCTTCAAATTTCGCAACAGTTTTTTGTCACTGGAAAGCCAAAGACACAGCTAGAGGTGAGAAATTAAAGAGCTGTCTAGAGGTTACAAACATTATAAGGTCAACATCAAGGTTTTAAGTTTTTCAACACGCTAAGTCGGGAAATTCAATACTCTGAAAGCATCAGCTTGTTTATCAAAGGCTTTAAAAAATTCTTCTTTGAATTTTTAGTTTATAAATATATTCTTTGCTAAGCTATATACACACCTTTTCTTTTTTTTTTTTTTTTCTTTCTTTTTCTTTTTAACTTAATCTAAATTTTCATTCAGCACCTTTGATTTGTATGGTTTATCCTCTAGTTAAATAAGGAAGCCTATACTTAGTAAGCCCCCAGCTTCTAATTGGCTTCCTTGCTGTTACCTAGCTCTTCAGTTCCT
>NW_028290853.1:0-3000 GCF_964205215.1 Stylophora pistillata
ACAATATCAAGCTGAAAAGTGACGAGAAGAAAGAAAAATATCAATCAGGGGATTATCCGTTAATCCAATACCAAATTCTCTGAACTAACATCATAAGAATTGTATGATAGACAGTAAGGAGAATTACTAATGGATCTTGGCAGTGAAAGGGTTAAAAGTCTATTCTAGAGGAAGATTTGACTTAAACACCATTCACACCAAAGCTGGAACAGGAGTTTCTCGCTAAATTGGACGACGAAATGGTAAAGGATTTGATCATTATGGGAGATTTCAACGCGGATGTTATTGCCCTGAAACCATGCAAATATACCAGAAAATTAATGCAAACCACTCGTCTCCATGGTCTGAGTCAACTCGTCTAAGAGCCCACACGCGTGACGGAATTCACAAGGACGGCAATTGATCTTGTGTTTGTCAACAACACTCACCGTATTGTCTCGCATGGAGTCCAGGAATTCGGAGCAAGTGATCATTCTGTTACTTTCGTAGTAAAGAAAGCCGGAGTTTGCAAAGCTCACGTGGAAATCCGCGACGTAAGATCTTTTAAACACTACAATAAAAACCATTTTCGGAAAGACATTGCTAGCGTTCCCTGGAGTGTTATAGAGTCTTTTGACGATATTAATGATGCTGTAGTCGCCTGGAATAATCTTTTTGTTGATGTTGCAAACCAGCATGCTCCTTTAAAGAGAATTAGAACAAATCATGCGTCTAAACCTTGGATCACTAATGATCTTAAAGAACTGATGGCTGAAAGAGACTATGTATTAAGAATTGCGAAGAAATATGGCAATCAGGAACAGTGGAATGAGTATAGTAGATTGAAAAACTTTACGAACAGAAAGATAAAATCAGCGGAGGCACTGCACTACAAAAATCTAATTGAGTCAGCTGAGAATCCTAGGGACATGTGGCGCTCGCTTAACTCCGTGATTGGTTCCAATAACAAGTGTGGCTCTCCTTTTCAAGTACATGACGGGAACCGTTTAGTATCGGAGCCAAAAAGCGTAGCAACAAAATTCAACAAGTTTTTCGCTGCCATTGGAGCAGAGTTATCAAATCCATCTTGGACTTCAACGGATTGAACAGAACACTGTTCAAAGCATTTTGCACTCTTTGAAAGTTAATAAGGCGGCTGGACTTGACAGAATCCCATCAAGGCTGCTAAGAGATGCTGAGGCGGAGCTTGCTCCGTCAATCACCTATCTTGTGAATAGATCAATTAGCGATGGGATTGTCCCTGATCTGTGGAAAGTTGCACGTGTTACTCCTTTACACAAGTCTGATGATAAACTCCAGGTTGAGAACTATCGGCCCATCTCTGTATTGCCAGTATTGAGTAAAGTCGTAGAAAGAGTGGTGCATTCCCAGTTGAATGCCCATCTTCATCAGCTAGATATTCTGTATCAACACCAGTATGGCTTTAGGCGTGGGCATAGCACTGAACAAGCTATCTCACAATTGAACAACTGGGTTCTTCAATTTACAGATAAAGGTAAAGTAACTGGTCTACTGTTTGTCGATATTTCCAAGGCGTTTGACTCTCTGAACCACAAAGTGCTACTACGCAAGCTCTAGTATTTAGGGCTGTCTGAAAGATCTTTTAAGATGGTTCAGATCATATCTTGCCCATAGACAGAAAAGTGTTTTGATAAACGAAGAATTATCAGAGCCACATACCATCACACTTGGCGTGCCACAAGGCAGCATTTTGGGTCCCTTGCTATTTAATGTGTACATTAATAGCCTGCCAAATGCTGTTAAAGAGACCCGGATGATTTTGTATGCAGATGATGCTGTTATATTTTGTGACGCATCAACACGTCAAGAACTTTAAATTGCTCTAGAACGTGAATTCACTGAAATCAGTAACTGGTACACTGATAACAGGTTGACTATAAATGTCAAGAAGACCAAATTTACGCTGGCAGGCAGTAAAAGGATGCTATCCTTATTTGAAGACTTTGAGTTGCAACCAAATGGTACACAAATCGATCGCGTGCAGTCATTCAAATATCTGGAAGTGACAATGGATGCAAAATGGAGCTGGAAGCCACATATCAGCAATTTGCTAAAAAAATTAGGTCATCGTCTTTCTTTGTTTAATCGCATATTTCATATGTTAGACAATAGAACTCACATAGCCTTCTACAATGGGCTAGTGCTGCCACACTTAGACTATGCCGACACAGTGAGGGGAGATCAACCCGGTCTAAAATCAGAAATGGAAAAATTGCAAAGTTTTCAGAACAAATTTGCGAAGAAAATAAAATTAGGCAAGATGTCTACTTCAGAAGCTCTGAATTGTCTGAATTGGCTCCCTCTGGCTGGAAGACGTCTATTTCATCGTTGTACCACCGTAGAAAATGCAATCAAAGGAGACATTCCGCAACATTTTGAAAGTTTTAAATCGACATCGAGAAGTTCGCGTGGCTACAACACTAGAAATGGCTACTAACCTAGACTGCCTAAACCTAAAACGGAATGCGGAAAGAGGGTGTCCTACTTCCGTTTTATAAATGACTGGATGTCCCTCCCGGTATTTTTAAGAAGGCCAATGCCATGCACAATTTTTAAGGAAAACCTTACAAGATTCTTAATGGATAAATACTTTAAATGATGGATAAAACTTTAGATATACGCCGTTTTAGATCTGTGACAATTGTATTTCTTATTTTAGCTTTTAATACTTTTTATTTTTACGGAGGACCTCCCTGAACACCACGTATTTACGTGACGGGCGCTTCCTCCTTAAAGATTGTTTATTATCATTATTATGTGGCAGTTAATTATTATTATCATTATTATTATTATTATGCTAAAAATGTTTCAACCCTGTTTAGTTCAACTCAGTTTAAAATTGGTTTCCTCAAAGAAGTTGCTTATAGCTATGTGTGACAACTTCAAATTTAGCAAAATAAAATTATAATCTAATGATTACTTGAACCCTTTTAAAGATTCAATCGTTTTTCATTTTCTGTCGCTAAATTTCATCCAGGT
>NW_028290854.1:5000-100066 GCF_964205215.1 Stylophora pistillata
TCAAATGTCACCCAACACGCGTCACAGACATACACGCGTATAGAGAAAAGACCAAAGAAACAAAAACAACAGAACAAAAACACAAAAAAAGCACAATAGTGACTTCGATGGCCGTATTTCCTCAAGTGTGACGTCATTGACGTTACTCTGACGTCATACGTCACGAAATACGCGTGACTGCACCACACGCGTGAAAGAAAAAGATCACAATTTTGAGTGAAATGTGCGCATCTCGTCATGTATGACGTCATGCACCTCATCATGGCATGAAGTGGATGACATCACGCCTCGCCTGGGTTGCGTAATGGCGCCACAAGTGCAATATCAATTGAGAAAACTGCTAGAGGTCTAAGTCCACCAAAGTGCTCCTTTTTTAAGTTTCTCAAGCCCCATTTTCCCAAAGCACATTAATGTAGACATGCTTAGAAAGGTCTCTGCAAGAGGAACACTTTGATATGTATAAAACTCCTTAACTCCTTAATGGGCATGCTCAGCGGAAGAGGTCGAGAACGAGGGGAGGTCCACCAAAGTGGTTTTCCTTAAGTTTGTCAAGCTTCATCTCACCAAACCACACTAAAGTAGTCATGGTTGGGAAGATCTCTGCCAGAGGAACACTTTAATATGTATAAAACTCAATAGGTTAAGAAACCCCTTAAGATACAGCAGTTAGTTAGGGTTGCAATCTAGGGCTAGGGTTAGGCTAGGGGTTAGGGTTGCAATCTAGGGCTAGGGTTGCAATCTAGGGTTAGGGTTGCAATCTAGGGCTAGGGTTGCAATCTAGGGTTAGGGTTAGGCTAGGGGTTAGGGTTAGCACCTTCACGTCTAAGGGAATCACCCTAGAATTAACTCAGTCCTGCCCAAATCTGGCATGTAGATTGTAAAGTGCATGATCTCTTATGGGGAAAAGTATCAGCTCAATCCGTCGCGAAGCATGCATTTTTGAACGAAGCAAAAAGGTCCGGTATAGGTATAACACCCACACAAGACTTGAACTTGTAACTTCACCTTGATACTAGGGCTTGATCTCAAACCTGCTAAAAGCTTTATTCCTGAGAGTTGAGCTCTGAAATTTTCACAGGATTCTTATGGCGTTCTCTCCATCTCGAGGAGCAAGTTTGATGTCAATCCGTGTCATACTTTTCATTTTAGGTGCATTTTGTCATCAGATGTCCATCCGCCACAAAGAGTTAGTGCTAGGCTTACCAGGTTTCTAAGGTCTTGCCACGCATCATTTCATCGAATCACAGCATGTGATACACTGTTAGGAAGGTCTCGTCGAGAAGAACATCTTCACGTGTTTCAATCTACTGAGCCTAATAATGCGCATGCGTTGGAGAAGGTAAAAAGTCGAAAAAAAGGGGCATTTTGACAGTTCCGTTTGAAAGGCTACGAAAACCATGAAAACCTCCCGAAACTGACAGAAGAGGACATTGAAATGATTGTTCATTCTATTGACAGTCGTGTGGTTTAATGGGTGTAGAAAATGATCCATTGGAGAATTTTCTACGAATTTTCTTGTTTGACGGGGTGAAATAAGTACGCTTTGCAGACCTATCTTTCTTAGCTTTCAAAATTCGTAGAAAAATCAATTTTCATCCGTTTCTCGTTAAACTTACATCGATGCAATTAGCTTTGAAAGTACTTTCCACTAGAATTATAAAAAGAGATGAAAGTTGGCGTGTCCACACTCTGTCAAAGTTGAAACTTTTTCTCACTTTTACCCCGACCTATTAAAAATGGAAAAATTGCTCGGCTCACAGTATTTTCAACGTCAGTGGTCATTAAACAGCAGGAAAAAGAGAAAAAGGAGGAAAAAGGAAGAGAACAAAATAAAAAAGAAACAGACAAAAAAGGGGAACTCCGGTATCGAACCCCGGACCGTCAGATTCTCGGTAATCTGCCCGCGGCGGTCATGGAGGGTCAAGAGTTCAATACCGGCCGGTGCGCGACTAAACTCTTTTTTGCTTTTTTTGCTTTTTTCCTCCTTTTTCTTCTTTTACCCCTCCTATTTTCATGCACTTTAGCTGCCGAGCATGGTTTTTCTCTTTATTTTTGAAAATAACCATCTTACCGATTTTCACTTGAACATGTACAAGTAAACAAACAAAATGGCGGACTGCACAATGCGATCGTAGTTTTGCTTTTATCGCCTAAGCCAAGGCCTAAGCCAGCCCACGGACACCCGAAATCAGCTTGCCTCTCCACGCTCTATGTATTGGCCCAGTTTTTTTGCAAAGAAAACGCTTCCTTTGCCAAACAAACGCAAAACCGAACCGGACCACGTGGTGGCAGCCATTCGCAAGTTGCCATCCTAGTTTTCTGCTTTTAGGCCTGAGCAGAAGCCCAAGGCAGCCCACGGACACCCGAAGTCAGCTTAAGAGTCCATTCTGTACCTAGCGGCCCATTCTATTTGCACTTTCAAGCCGTTCCTTTGGCCAACAGACGCACAACATGCTGCCAGCTCATTTGCATAATGCCAAAATCATTTGGCGAGGAGAGGTAGCCCTTCTTGCAAGCTACAACAACTACTAAGTCCCCGAAGCAACTCGCAAATCCCAAGCCCAGCTACTCGCCCGACTCGCATTCCACCCACAAAGCCCAAATCTCAACGCATTTTATTTTTTATTACATTTCAACATCACATCACAGCAGAGTTGCTTCAAGAGTCTTAGCGGCTGTTCGCTCGGGTTCTAATCCACTAGACTGAAACTTGGCCCCTGGCCGAGATACCCCTTCCATTCTTTGAAGAGCTCCTAAGGGCTTTACGGAACCTAGAGGCTTCATGATGCCTCCTCGGTCTCACCAAGCCAACCCAGCGGGAACCCAAGCCAAGTGAACCCAAGCCTCAACCGCTCCTTACCCAGCCCAGGCCCAGGCCCCCCTCTTCAAAATTCTCACCAAGGCCAGCTGAAAAATGCCCACCAGGGCAAATGAACATTTCTGCCCAGGGCAACTGAACACTGCCGAGGGAAAATCAACAACACTGTTCCTTCTATCCTTTTTCCTGCTGTAAAAGACCTTTTGCTGTTGATTTTCTCTAACGCTCGCCTCCGTTCATTAGTTATGACTTCATTCCTATGGAGACTTTGCACCTTGACAGCTTTGCAAGGCCTACACTACTTGCATGGTAGGCTATTGCCTTTTATTTCAATTAACCCTTACCTGACGCTTAAGACTGCTCTTAAAGCAAGAAATAGAGCTAGGGTTAGTTAGAAAAACAGCTAGGGTAACCTAAAACCGATAAGACCCGCTTAAATCTTTTAAATTGCTCACTCTTCAGACAGGGATTCTAAGGGTGAATCTTTCAAATTGCTAACCCCTCAAAGGGTGATTTTTCCAAATCTCTCACCCTTCTAAGGGTGAATCTCTCAGATTGCTAACCCTTCAAAGGGTGAATTTTTCAAATCTCTCACCCTTCTAAGGGTGAATCTCTCTAACCCTTTACCCTTCTAATGGTGAATCTCTGAAAAACCCTAACCCTAACACCTAGCTAGCCCTCACCCCTAACTTGAACCCTAGCCCTAAACTCCTAAAACCCGGTTAAATCTTTCAAATTGCTCACTCTTCAAAGAGGGAATCTTTCAGAAACCCGGTTAAATCTTTCAAATTGCTCACTCGTCAAAGAGGGAATCTTTCAGAATCTTTCAAATTGCTAACCCTTCAAAGGGTGAATTTTTCAAATGTCTCACGCTTCTAAGGGTGAATCTTTCAAATTGCTTACCCTTGTAAGGGTGAATCTTTCAAATGTCTTACCCTTCAAATGGGTGAATATTTCAAATGTCTCACCCTTCAAAGGGTGAGTCTATCAAATGTCTCCCCCTTCTAAGGGTGAATCTTTCAAATGTCTTACCCTTTCAAAGGGTGAATCTCTCAAATGTCTTACCCTTGAAACCTAACCCTAAACCCTAGCACTACATTTTCTTGATTCACCTGCAGAGACCTAGGTTAGCACCCTCATAGGGGTCAATGGGATTTCTTAACCACCCTCATAGGGGTCCATGGGATTTCTTAAGCACCCTCGTAGGGGTCCTTGGGATTTCTTAACCACCCTCATAGGGGTGCCTGGGATTGGAAATTAATTCTACTCAGTGTGTCAACCTGATGGTGGTATGGACAGCATGAGGGGGTCTCAGAAAAGCAAAAGCTTGACCACTACATACAGTACTGTTTGTTTTTTTTTTTTTTTTTACAAGTTCAATGTCATTTTCAGTCTTGAGGAAAAGATCGAGTGATTTGCCCACTGGGGAGGTGTGGTTTGAAAATTGCAAACATTTGTCTTAAAAAATGGTAGAACTGGTTATTATTATTATTGTTATTATTATTATTATTATTATTATTACTATTACTATAATTATTATTGTGAATTAAAACTGGTTATAGTTCATTTCTGTTCATTGTCCATTCATGAATGTTTTCTTTTTACTTGCACCTTGTAGAACAGGAAGGGTGAAAGCTTTTCAGGACCCGCATTCTCTGCGCACATGAAAAGTTTGTTTCGCAGCCTCACTGGAAAATCGGTGACAATCAACATGCTTCGATCTGCATTCATTACCTGGTCATATGGTAGAGAGTAAGTGGCCATTTTTTTTTTTTACTACTATACAATTCAGCAAATAAGTCATGCCTTTATTTAATGATCGCAACAGCAGATAGCCTCAACTTTTGGCCCTCAGAACATAAACATACAATTTCATTTAACAATTCTTTAAGAACTCATTATTTATTATCTAGAGGGCCGCAAGTTTATTAGCCTCGGCTATTTCGTGTTAACCCTCGTTAGATAAAGTCTTGACCTTACCTTACCTAAGAAAGAATTAAAATTTCAGTCAAAGCCATGGATAACCCAAGGATTTCAAAATATCCATTCGAGTAAAAAAAGTAAATTTTATAAAAGATATTTCAAGACCAAATCTTGTTCAATACCTCCTTTGAGACCGGTTGTAATGCCGGCCAATTTAAAATTAGCAAATGTGATTCCAGTCTATAAAAAGGGATCCCACACTTGTCTATCCAATTATCAACCAATCTGCTTGATGTCTGTTTTTAATAAATTCCTTGAAAAACTTGCATGCAATAGATTAGTTGATTTCCTTGAAAAGGAAAAAAAAGTGTTCTTTGAAAATGAACTTGGTTTTAGGGCTTAGCAGTCCACTCATCACACTACACTTGGTGTTGTTGATAGATTTCAAAGGGCAATTGATGGGCAATTGACAGGCATTTTTCTTGCGGTATATTCTTAGATGTCAGTAAGGCGTTTGATACCATCAGTCATGAGATATTGTTAAGAAAATTGGAGTTTTTATCTCGATGGCTTCTTTAATTCAGTACTTAGTATCCACAACTACAATACACGAAGTGCAGCAAATCAATCTTATTACCTGCCTCGAGCTAGCACAAACTATGGTATTTTTCATATTCGCTTTAAGGACCAAAGGTCTGGGACTCTCTTGGGCAAGATATAAAGTCAACCCCTTTCAGTAAATTTAAAAAAAAAAAGAAATTAAAAATGAATTACTGTGCCAATATTAATGTCACCCTGGTCTTCTGCTTTGACCAGAGTAATCAGTTTCTTCATAGCTATTACTGTGATTTATTTGTTGCTCTAGGCTCTTTTATAATTTATACATATATATATATATATATATATGTATTTAGTGTGACTTGATTTTCGTAGAACAGTGCTCAATACATAGAAGTAGAGCGAAGTATATATTGTGGGAGGCCCTCAATATATATATATATATATATATATATATATATATATATATATTTGTTTATTTATTTTTTTTTTATTTATTTATTTATTTTTTTTCATGACTTGCAAATTTCCTTTAGTCTTAATTATTTCTAGTTTAACTCTGTGCGTGTCCCGACCTTAATATTGTAATTGAATTTATAATTTTCTCTTGTACTAAGGCCATTCATTCCACAGGCAACCAAAACAAAACAAACACTTAAGATGAAAACTCAACTTAAACATGCAACTTACACTTGGACCAGTACCCACTAAATTCAGTGTTGTCAATGTAGCCATCTCTAAAACCAGATTTCCATTTCACAGGGACTGCACAGATGCCCTGAAGGCGTCATTGGCGGCCGCGCTCAGACATTCACGGCAACAGGCTCAGCGGACATACGACCGCCGCACCGCCAATGACCGAAAGAGGCTTGCTGTCGACCTGGCCAGAGACTACGCAGAGGACCGTCTGGACGACGGATCCGACGGTGGCCAAGCACAACCGCAGAGTTCCGATGACTGCCCTTTCAAACCCGGTGACTTTGTGGCAGTAGTGGAAGAGGATAGCCGGCTTAACTGCCCAAAGGTTTTGATAGGACAGATCCATTCCCTTGGTCAAGAAGGTGAGGTTTCTCTTCTCTGGTACAAGAACGTTTCAAAGAACTTTTACAGACTGCAACACGGCAGTGGACAGTGGAGGGAGAGTGTTGACAGCCTAGTGCCTGTTACTGTGAAAGCGCCAAAGAATCGACCGGGGTTGTATCAACTGTGCACTTCCCCCCGTCAAATACACAAGGTCGTCTTTGCAGATTAGGATATCTTCAGTCCACTGAAGAACTACAACTCTTTTTCGTGTCATTGCTACAAACATTCATTTTGTTACTTGATCATCCATCTCATGCCATTTTAAAGTGTTGCCGTTTTGTTGACGTGATGGTTGTGATGTGTGTTATGGGTCACAATTTGAATTTTTTTCAAGTTGGGTTGATTCTCGATTTTCCTCTCGAATAATTAGGGCTAGGAGACAAATGAAATTGAGAATCAACCCAGGTCTGGAAAAAAAAAAAAATTCACTCCGATGCAATGTTGACCTGCAACATGCACGCTGTTCTCACAGGCCATTTGATTGGATTTTAAGAAGGGCATTTTGTATCGCCAAAAAAATATCTTTGGAAGTTGAAAAAAAAAAAAGAAGAAAAAAAATTGAGTCTGAATTGAAAATTGAATTTTGACCTGCAACATACACACGTGTATGCAATTTGAATTGAGTGGGACCCCAGTATTTCATACTTGGCTCCAAGGCTGCAGAGACATTTATTCAGTCTTGTGCTTGTCTCGTAGACGGTTCACTTTTAAAAATCGCTTTCTATGAACAGTTTCCCTTGGAAAAACAAAAGTAGTGGTGTCGGCAGCGTTTGCGAAGGAATATAGCATTTGTCACGTGTGAGTTGTTGAAGTGATTGTGTTGTGTCTTGTGAGGAAATAAATCGATGTGTTTACATATTCTCAGCTGGTATTGGTTTGCTTGATTTTAAAGAAATGCCAAAATGCTGACAGCTTTCAAAACAATAGCTTCTTTGTCCCATGTGAGGGGGTCTGAGAAGTGCTGGATTTATCAAGTCCCACTGAGAAAGATCTTGGATTCCCTTACATGGAGCACTATAGCTATTTGACTGGAGGTGCAGGGGACCGATGGTCACTGTGAAGTTGGCTGGTCTATCCATATAAGATTGTGATAGGGAGAGGGGGATAGGTATTCTTTTGCTTGCTTTCGTGCTCTTCTGTTTCGGGGTTTCTTCAACCCTTTCGAGTCACAAAAGTGATCAATAATCCCTACATGAGATGCAAAAAGTTATGAGATTTCATGAAATGATCACCTCAGGAAAAGCGCGGGACCTGCATATTCCAAATTGCATGTGCATATGCTCGAATGCACATTACAGGTTAGCTAACCCTCCAGCCTTGGGAAGTTTCATGCCAGATTTGGGCAGGACTGAGTTAATTCTAGGGCGATTCCCCTAGACGTGAAGATGCTAACCCTAACCCCTAGCCCTAGATTGCAACCCTAACCCCTAGCCCTAGATTGCAACCCTAACCCCTAGCCTAAGCCTAGCCCTAGATTGCAACCCTAACTAACTGCTGTATCTTAAGGGGTTTCTTAACCTATTGAGTTTTATACATATGAAAGTGTTCCTCTGGCAGAGATCTTCCCAACCAGGACTACTTTAGTGTGGTTTGGTGAGATGAAGCTTGACAAACTTAAGGAAAAACCACTTTGGTGGACCTCCCCTCGTTTTCGACCTCTTCCGCTGAGCATGCCCATGAAGGAGTTAAAGAGTTTTATACATATCAAAGTGTTCCTCTTGCAGAGACCTTTCTAAGCATGTCTACATTAATGTGCTTTGGGAAAATGGGGCATGAGAAACTTAAAAAAAGAGCAGTTTGGTGGACTTAGACCTCTAGCAGTTTTCTCAATTGATATTGCACTTGTGGGGGTGATCAAAATCAGTTCTCTCCCCTATGAATGGATCATCAGAAGAACAAGTTATGAGATTTCAACCACTCTCTTAAACCAACTCTCTCTTCCATGAAGATGTCATCATTTACAAAGGACAGCATCCATTAAAATGGTTCAGGCAGAAAACCCTACCCCGATTAAAACCAGCCAAGAAAGAAGAGACTGAATAAAATAACTGCCTTCCTCGTTTCCTTTAAAGATCTGTACAAAGTACTTGTACATAAACAATAGGACATGAGTCCCCTTAAATAGATGCAAAGGCTTCAATTCCCTCTGACCTGACTGAGATGATAAATTGCACTTCTCAGGCCTGGGGTTGGTTTTGTGCTGTCTTATTTGGGTTTCAAGTCACAAAAGTGATCACAGTCAGTCTTCCCCCCACAATATCACTAGATGAGAAGAGAAAGTTATGAGATTTCCTAAAGTGATCAGCTCAGGAAAAGTGTTTGGGTATTGTATCAAATTCTGTGAAGAAGGTAATGGAAAGATCACTAGGGAGAATTTGTAAGTGGGTATGGGGGGGGCTCAAAGGGTTGTCGTTCGGAATCTTTGCCTTCTTTCAAAAGAAATAACAACCGCTCTCTCTTAGAACCAACTCTCTTACATGAAGATGTCATCATTTACAAAGAACAGCATGTATTAAAATGGTCGTTCTGATCTGACCTGACTCATATAATAAGCTGGACTTTTCATGCTAGCCCAGTACTTCAATTACCCACGACTGGTATGTGCCAAGACATTGAGAAAAGCCTTAGGTAGTAGATTGTGAGAAATTTCATTTGATCAGCTTGGCGATTTTGCTCATTGACCGAAAAAGGAAGCATTGTTTTGTGGAGAAACTGAACGAAACGAAAAGAAAAAAAAAAAGGCTCATCTCAAGGACTCTTTGCTTGAAGAAAGAAGTGAATTGTCAGCTTCATTTCGGATCTGTACACTCTTTAGATGCTTGAAGGAAGTCACTTGTCGTCTCAATTTGATTTGTACACTCTTTACAGGAATTTCTTTTGTCGGTAAAATATTCTTGCTTTCTCTTCACGGAAAAGTGCTTATTTTTGCAGGTATTTTGGTTAGATTTTGACGTATGATCTCGAAGGGTAATGGGAAACTGCTTTGGCCATCTGCCGTCCAATCGAAGCTTTCCTTCATCATCTCGGCCTAGGGGCTGCGTAGGAGGGCTATGTAAACAAAGGGAGACTCTTTTGGGCTGGATCGATCAAAAGAAATTGTCGGTTTAATACCATATTGTTCAATTATTATTTAATACGATATTGTTCGACCGTCCAAGTCATTCGAGCACCGAGAATGCACAGGCAGCCGCCGGAGCACTGGAACTTGCCCCGTCGAGGCAAGTTCCAGTGTTCGCTCGGCCAAAACACCAAAATAGCTACGTGGGGAAAATCCTCGAATGACGTCAAGAGGCTTTTTTGGGACGTCTATTTGGAGAAAATTGACGTCAATAGGTAAACAAAGTAAGGCAAGATCTATTTTGGGAAATTTGACGTAAGGTGCCCCCGTTATATATAAGTGTCCCCTGGCAAAATAAAAATAAATACATATTAAAGAAACGTACTTGAAGCCGCAGCGAGAACCTCTAAAAATGAGCCGGAAAGCTGCGATCTCCGATTATTTTTCATCCAAGAGTTCGAGTCCAGCGAACGAGGAACGAGATTCGCAGGAATTATTTCGGTAGGGGAAGCATTATTTAGTATTGTTTTCAATAGTAGAAATCGCTGTAGCATCTTGTAACACTTCCAAGAGGAATTGTTTGTTTGTTTCCACTCGGAACTCGCTGTGGCTATATACATATGCCCGGCAGCCGGGAATGGTCTTAAATAGACTAAATGCCCGGCAGTCAGAAAATCTCACCGAATTTTCACTGAAAGCTTCGATCTTTCAAGCCTCTTGAGAGTATTAAATGTTTCTTTAGCAAGGTCAAGCGACTCTAAATATTATTTTGGTTTTCTAGCTAGTTCACCATCGAAAGATGCGATCGTGGCCATACTATAAAGTGGCTATCTGGTGACACTTCGAAAAAACTCGTCTCAAACCTAACAGCCAAATGAATAAAGGCCGATAGTTTCTAAAGAAAATGTTTGGGGCTGCGTCGGTGGGGGTAAGGAAATAATTTGAACATATCAACAAAGTTGAAATGGTAAATTGGCCACCGTTACGATTATAAAAGCTGACCTTTCGAGCGTTAGCCCTTCGTTCGTCGGAGCGAATCTAACAGCGAAATATTTACTTGGCGAATTCCGACTGAAAGCCTCAAGCGATCACTATAATTATTTTGCTTTTACATTGGGCGAAAAAACTGTTGGTTTTTCTTTTGTTTTGTTTCCGTTTTGTTTTGTCTTGTTTTTGTTTTATAACTATTATTATTCCGATAAAATGCTTAAAAATCGAAAAATACATTGAAATGTCTGATAAAAATTTAAGAAAAGCGAGTGCATACACACCTCGGTTCATAATAATGATAGCTATGATAATAATGCTGAACACTTCTTGGCTCAGTATTCCTGGCTTTAGCTATGATTCCCAGAAATAGCTTTCTCATTGCCTTGCTGTTATTCCTTATCATTATGCCTTACTATGATTCCTTATTATTTCCCTTACTATTATATAGCAATAATTTCCATCAAATCTTCTGCAATACAAAATATTAACAGCGAATAAAACGATGAAAAAGAACTCACTTTCGGCTCACATCTGCACCTTTTTTTTTTTTTCTTTCAAAGCGTCTGGAAAACTATAGATAACGGAGTCAAATCTGAACAGATTCAAAGTCTAATAATCTGATAAGTAAAAGCATATCTAAAACTATACAGAAAAGAGAAAGGTGAATGGCAAATCTAGAGCCCTTTTATTGTTATTATTATTATTATTATTATTATTATTATTATTATTATGATTCTCGTAGATCCTCGCAAGAGAGTGACGACGGTAGTGGCAGAGACGACAAGAGTCCACCAAGAAGGTAAATGATATCAACTAAATGATGATGACACGTGGAACCAGGGTAAAGCCGTGAAATCTGTTCTCTGTTTTCATGACAGAGTTCAGAGAGAATTCCACTATTACGCTGAAACTTTTGAGAAAGATAGCTTACTTGACTTTTGTAAGGCATTCGACGTGAACTCGGATATTCTGGTCAAACCGCCGATTATGCCTTCTTAACCTATGGTTTCACTTCTTGGGGCAGCAGGCGTAGCTAGTTCATTTCACCGTGATTTCAAATGCATTTGGAACGAGCCTAGACAACTTAACACGATCGCGTATCTTGTTCTGTGTAGGAAAAACCAGAGAAGTCGAAAAACCAGTGGCGCTGGAGCAAGGTAGGATCCTCATGTTTTCTGTTTGTTTTTAGTAACCCAGGATCTGCGATATATCTTTGGTGTACAATTTTGTCGCGCGCACTCGGTACGTTCTGGAAATGGCCACAATCTGTATCTATTCCCATTGTTACTTGTGTAAAACAAAAAACAACAAACAAAAAGTGTGTCTGTCTTGGATTTTCAGACAGTTGCTTGACACAGAGGCTGCAGCAGAAGGTGGTAGGAGGTGGGTCAAATCGCTCCTCTACTTGGCCCATTTTTTTCCCTTTTCTCTTTTGGTAGCCGTAGGGTAATGGTCTAATAGGAGGTTTTTTGCGCCGACAGAGCTGACGACCACGATGATGAGGAAGACGTGCAGACGCCCGGGGACAGGACATTTTTAGTGCCAGAAGAGGAACTTGTAGAGGAGAGCAGTCAGTCCTTTTACCGAAAACAGGAGGCACTTTCCGTCCAAAGGGACGCGGAGACTGTACAGCCATACTTTCCCTTGGCATTCGCAGAATCCCCGGACAGGCCTCTAGCCTTCAACTTTGATTTGTTCTTGCTGGACAGTCTGACGCTGCCAAGACACATAGTGCCTCGCGACTCTGATGAGGAGAGGGTCTCCAACGCACTTACCTTCGAAGACGCAGCCAGCGCAATAAGTTACTGCACACGCAGCCTAGAGATTGGGTGGAAAGACACGCTTCCTTTGCCCTCTCCGTCTGATCCAACCCAGAAGTCTCCCCGTCGCAAACATCTACTCAGAGACCTGAACAAGTGGGAACTTTTCCGACGTGACGGGGCAAAGTTGACCGAAGCCCTAACTAGCAGACAAGCGCCTTTAGACAGCAATTTAAACCTGGTTCGCTTGGACAGGTAGGTCGCTGGTTTTTTTTTCATTTTCATATGATTGGATTTGATTTCCGCGTTAGGCTTAAACTCTTACCCCTTGGCTAATGGTCGGAGTATTTAGATCTCCTATTTTTTTCTCTTCTTTAAATGACTTCGTGGACAGATAGATCTAGCCCGCCGGACCTTTGGATCATTTTTTATCACCTGTTACCGGCCAGTCAGACTCGCCTAGGAAGGATGCTCAGCTTTTCCCCTGAATTAAACCAAATATGAGCAAAGCATCTACTTGCAGAGACTTTGACTCGATTAGAATGATTCCTTTTGTGGAACAATATTCCAGTTAACAACAAACATATGAAACATATTCCAGTTGATGCTAGGCAGTCAGAGCCCCTTGGCTCTTTTAGGGGCGAGCTTCAGGATTTTGACTTTAAAAGACTCTTACATGTCTTTGATGGCGAACATTATCGCACTTTTAAAATAATCTGTCCTAAATGTCGTCGGAGCTACAAACCCACTCGGTTTGTAGCTCTTAGATTCTAGTTTTTGCCTCCTTTTTGCGTGAGCGTATTAGATCTAGGGAATGGAGGGGCAATAGGATGCTTAGTTTTTTGTTTCAGTTTTTTTTTTTTCGGTTTCTCTTTCAGTTTTGTGTCTCTGTTTTTCGTGTACTTTGTAGAAATACTTAAGTAAATGAATCAATCCATTTCTTTCCTCAATTCTTGTTTGGTAATCCTTCGTCTCCATGTAGGTTTGGAAATATCATGGTCTGGAATGCACCTCCCTGGTCCCTGGCCAGCCCAGAATACACGCACGGCTTTCCCAGGAAGCTCGTTACGCAAGACCACGGGGGTTTTCTACCGGGCAACATAACAGTGTCGGCGAAAGCCAGTAATTTGACGTTGAGGCGACTGGCTGTGTGCGACGTGGCCTGCTTGGTAAGTCGGGCAACCACCGCGGGCTCAGGTCTCAGCAGGGCGCGACTCCTAAACCTCAGGTACGCGGCCATCAGATATCAGAGCGGAACATTCTGTCCGCAGTACCTTGCGTCCGCCATGGTGGAGTACGGCGTGAGCTTCGGCACCTTTGAAGCCCTATCGCCGGAGACCTTAGAAACGCTTCACTCCAACCTGAACCCAGCTTGGAGAGAGGGCGACGAGTCGTCAGCCGCGGAGGGATCCAGCCCTAGCAACGAGGAAGACGACGACGCCGACGAACCCCTGATAGAGTGTCCGCAAAGCGTCATGCGGGAAATCGGCAAGTCGTCCAGCGACGGCACTGCGCAACGCCAGTCCTCCCGAGAGACGGACAGACTGCTCTGCGATCTGCTCGCGCGGCTAGCTAGCCAACCTGGGCAGCAGAGTGACTCCTCGTCCGAAGGGGACGGCGGTGGGGCCGAAAGGGCAGCAGAAGCCACCACCTCCACGGCTGTCGCCGGCCTTGCCAGAAGAAAGAAGAGAAGGGCTTCCTCTGTAGGCGGTGCTAGAACCAAGGCGACGCGCACGGAAGAAAGGGCGCTGCCTGAGGGCGGACAACCAGGTAATGATAAGGCTGAAAAGCAACCGCGTTAACCAACTGCTGCCTTTTGTTTGATTGTCTGTTTTGTTCGGTTTTTTTTTTTTTTTTTTTTCTGTTCACATTATTTATTTATTAATTTATTTATCTATTTATCTATTTATCTATTTATTTATTTTATTTTATTTTATTATTATTATTATTATTTTTTTTTTTTCACTTTTTAAATGACAGCTGGAGCAGGAGCGACGACCACAGGCCAAGGCGAAGGGCAGACAGCGCAAGCAGAGGCAGAGGATCGCTGGGGCCTGAGGCACTCGTCGGTGCCGGGTCTCCGAATGGAGGATTTCCCCGACGAGGAAACGTGGCAGGCCGTGTCAAACTTCTTCAGAGACCACCAGCCACTTCGCCAAGAGGTAAACTTACATTCGTGATCACCGATCAGATCATCACTGTTAAACCCTGTTGGATCATTTGTGTGCCTCCTGGCGCACTGGTGATGTATATCGTCAATCTTGTTTCCCCTTCTTGTTGTCTGTCCCAACAGGAACTACAAACTGCCATGGCCAGCACAGCGGCAAATGCAGGAGGACGCGCTTGGAAAGAAGATCCGGAGGCAGTGCAAGAGGCCACCAGCCAGCGAGTCGCAGACGCGCACCGTCAAATGGTGGCCGAGAAGATGGCAAGCCTCTTTGTCATTTGCGCCGCTGCCTGTGACTGCCCAGAGGAGAGCTGTGCCCTGAAGGCCGGTCGATTTTGGCCGCAGATGGAGCCAGCAGACCCCTGTCGGCGACAACCACCATGTCCCGTCTGCAGGGTGTTTGCTCGCCACCTGGATCTCTGCCATCTCCTCGCTAGGAGCTCCACTAGCAAGGGCGCCCTCTTCAGCCGACTGCTGGCCAGTGCGGTGGCCGTCCACCAACTCTACGAGCTGGCAGTCCCCAAGTCATTGCCCCCCGGCCAGAAAACTACGAGGAAGCAGTCTGTAAAGGCCTTGCTGTGCTCCCTTTTAGAAGTGGAAAGAAATAGGTTGCAGTGCATCCGACGCATCGGGGAGCTAGCCCTGCTGGTGCCCCAGCTGCTCTGCGTTCAATTGTCCAGTGGTCGAGCGGCCTTCTGGGAACAGCTGCGGAGGGTAGCAAACACGGTCATCGCCCAACGCGGTCGACAGGCCAAACTGCTGGCTCTGGAAGCCATCCGTAAGAGGTTGCCCGACGATTCTTCCTGGAAGGACTTTCTGACCCCCTCTCTCCAAACCTGAAAAGTGTCCTATTCTAAATGGCAGTGACTGCGCCTGCGAATGACTTGGACTTTGCACGCGTTCAGATTTTTCAATTGTGTTAGGGTTAGTTTGTTTTTCTTCCTTCCTTCCTCGTTCTCGCTGTCATGTTCTGTTCGTCACTCACCGGCGCGACCGATCGCCGGTCTAGGACTCTTTAGCATATAGAGGTTCGGTACTATGTTAGCTATGTTAACCATCTTGTCAAAAATGTAGGTAGTTTCGCCCTTAAGAATCTCAGGAGAAACAATCACTTCACAAGCTTTACTTTTTACCAGTTCATCAGGTTCGACGGCTAGGAATAGATCAACTGATTACAAGTACTTTTAAGTTTGAGAGGAAATTGAATGTTTTATTGTAGTGTAGCTTCTTATTTAGTTTGAAATGTGTCTCAGTATAATCATAAGTTGGCTAGATACTATTTTGTTAAGTACACGAGCCCACAAGCCTTTTACCGTGAATTGTTATCGTGTATAAATAAAGATTCTACTACTACTACTAGTTTTATTTCAGGAGGACGCTTGTAAACTGAAGCCACTCCATTAAATCTTGTTTTACAACGAAAACAACCACTGTGTGTGTGTGTGTGTGTGTGTATCTTAAATTGTTGCTCTAAGGGTTGGGTTTTTGATATCTACAGGTGTTTTCTTCTCTTCTTCTATTTTTTTTTTTTTTTTTTTTTTTTTCGCAAATAGATTTGGACATATTATTTTTGGAAAATTGCAGAGCGCAATTGCATTCAAATCTATGAAAAAGAGTCATACTGAAATCAGAAAATCCAAACTCAAACATTAAATCTAAAGATCTCCTTACTCAAATGATTCCAAGTCATATGTTATTAAATCATCCATATCAATCATCAACATTTTGTTACAGGTTTCAGTTCTTCATCAGTTTGGTTACAATAGTAACACCATTAGAATGGAGAGATCCATTTCATGTCAGAGTGGCAATACCAAAGGAAGGAAAGATGGGAAGAAATCTTGGGAACAGCTTACCGATGCCAAGTGGCCATGCCCAAAAAAAGTCAAACTGTAAAAATGCTGTGTAGTAGCACGACTCTTTACAGGAATTTCTAAATATCCTGGCTATGCTACCGTATTTAAGCGAAAGAGAATGTCAGATTGCTCGTTAGAAATTTCATGGCAATTCTAGGTTTGTCAGGGTCCACGAAAAAGTCAAGTTTGTGTGACTAAAACTAGAGACCTCGTTTGGGAGGTTGGAATTTTTTTGCCCTATGTACTTCTATAAATATTATCCATACCTCCCCCCCACAGAAGGGACTTTTCTTAAGACCCCCTCCCAACACTCTGGAAATTGCAATGAAGGTTCATACATTTCCTTGAGGCTTTTGGCCTTTGAGATTCCCCCCATTCCCAAGAATTTTCAACCCTCTCTTTAAGCGGAGTATGGACATTTTCTGGAACTACACAATGCCAATTGGGTTGTAGCCTTGCTTCTGCAGTCCTACAACAAATGTAAGAGGACAGAAAGCATAGGAAGTGTGTTTTTTTTTTTTTTTTTAATGTGAAATTGAGAAGAACATTTTGGCACGCCATCCACAAATGCCAGTATGAAATGACAGACCACTTTTTCACAATCAAACAGTGATTAACACAATGGTTAACACACGCTTTTAGAATGAAATAATTCATAAGTAGTTTTCCATAATCCTCCAAATTCCATTCAAACAAGCTATGATCGTATTGACACCAAGTTCCACATTCACATGGGAAAGTTTTCATTTGGCATTGTCACATTGTTTGGAACTAAACATTAGAAACTAGCTTCTTTTAATAATGTTGTAAACAACTTTGCTATTTGTTGTTCACAAAAGTAAGTGAAATAGAAATGGAGAACTTTCACTTTGCTTCCCTTGTTCATTTCATTAGCAACTCTGACTAATTTCCTTGCAAAGACACTTCCCCTCTGTCGTGTGCTTCATTTCGATCTTGTTTTTCTCACTCACATCCTTTGGGAAGGAGAATTGTGAGCATATCCGTACACACACAAAGTAATCGTGCCATGCAATACATCCTTGATCAGTTATGATCAATCCATCACTATCACTAGTAGCTTTGAGAGTTATTGTAACAGTTTCAATTCCTAGTGAAACCACTCTTGGAGCTGGCTCTGTAATTGACCATAGCCCACCACGGTTCTATTACTTGAAATCAGATTTTGCATGCTTTGCAGATCATTTCATGTTGCTGGACCTACAACAAACAAAGAAAAATTACGATTCGTGCAACATATTGCTACAACCAGCTAAAAAATTCCATGTGAGCTGTTTCCAGCAAGTACTTCTCATATTAAACCAGACATTCAGTGTAGCTTCTACAGAAAAACCCTGATCAGTCATTGCAGCTAGGACATGTATATCTAAGTCCAATTTTTGGGGCTGTAACATTTTTAAAAGGCTGACTCGACTCAGTAACTTGCCATGCCCCGAATATATCTCCGAGCGAACGTTTTGGGTCGGTAGAAAGAAATTAGACACCTCAATTAACACAATCGCAACTTACATGCTGCTTAACTGCTGCTACAAACTGCTGATTGACTCTTTCATCGCCTTCTAAAATGTCTAAAATAACTTCCAAATCGTCTCCCCATAGCAAGCGCCATCTTGTTTTGAATGTGACTTCTACCTTCAACCTCAGAGGGCTCCCATTCTTCTTACCGTTTGAACTTCTCCGGCTTTCATAACCACTTCCCGTTCCCTCTATTAACTCTGATCAAACTTTATGATTCTCTCATAGTTAAACACCGCCTTTCACAAACTCCAGATTCTCCCAGCCGCACGCCATACATTATTCATTCTAGTCTATCGAGGGAACAGTTTTTCTAAGGCCCAGCCCTCTCGCGGCGGCCGCATCAAGCCCTCAAAAATTCAACTTTTTAGCTCATCCTCAAAGTTTATCATTCTCTCATAATTAAACAGCGCATTTCACAAACACGAGAGTGTGACAGGCGCGCGCTGCACTTTCTATACTATTGAGGGAACAGTTTTTCTAAGGCCCAGCTCTCTCGCGGCGGCTGCATTAAGCTCTCAAAAATTCAACTTTTTAGCTCATCCTCAAAGTTTATCATTCTCTCATAATTAAACAGCGCATTTCACAAACACGAGGGTGTGACAGGCGCGCGCTGCACTTTCTATACTATTGAGGGAACAGTTTTTCGAAGGCCCAGCTCTCTCGCGGCGGCTGCATTAAGCTCTCAAAAATTCAACTTTTTAGCTCATCCTCAAAGTTTATCATTCTCTCATAATTAAACAGCGCATTTCACAAACACGAGAGTGTTTACTGTTTACTGGCTATGCTACCGTATTTAAGCGAAAGAGAATGTCAGATTGCTCGTTAGAAATTTCATGGCAATTCTAGGTTTGTCAGGGTCCACGAAAAAGTCAAGTTTGTGTGACTAAAACTAGAGACCTCGTTTGGGAGGTTGGAATTTTTTTGCCCTATGTACTTCTATAAATATTATCCATACCTCCCCCCCACAGAAGGGACTTTTCTTAAGACCCCCTCCCAACACTCTGGAAATTGCAATGAAGGTTCATACATTTCCTTGAGGCTTTTGGCCTTTGAGATTCCCCCCATTCCCAAGAATTTTCAACCCTCTCTTTAAGCGGAGTATGGACATTTTCTGGAACTACACAATGCCAATTAGGTTGTAGCCTTGCTTCTGCAGTCCTACAACAAATGTAAGAGGACAGAAAGCATAGGAAGTGTGTTTTTTTTTTTTTTTTTAATGTGAAATTGAGAAGAACATTTTGGCACGCCATCCACAAATGCCAGTATGAAATGACAGACCACTTTTTCACAATCAAACAGTGATTAACACAATGGTTAACACACGTTTTTAGAATGAAATCATTCATAAGTAGTTTTCCATAATCCTCCAAATTCCATTCAAACAAGCTATGATCGTATTGACACCAAGTTCCACATTCACATGGGAAAGTTTTCATTTGGCATTGTCACATTGTTTGGAACTAAACATTAGAAACTAGCTTCTTTTAATAATGTTGTAAACAACTTTGCTATTTGTTGTTCACAAAAGTAAGTGAAATAGAAATGGAGAACTTTCACTTTGCTTCCCTTGTTCATTTGATTAGCAACTCTGACTAATTTCCTTGCAAAGACACTTCCCCTCTGTTGTGTGCTTCACTTCGATCTTGTTTTTCTCACTCACATCCTTTGGGAAGGAGAATTGTGAGCATATCCGTACACACACAAAGTAGTCATGCCATGCAATACATCCTTGATCAGTTATGATCAATCCATCACTATCACTAGTAGCTTTGAGAGTTATCGTAACAGTTTCGATTCCTAGTGAAACCACTCTTGGAGCTGGCTCTGTAATTGACCATAGCCCACCACGGTTCTATTACTTGAAATCAGATTTTGCATGCTTTGTTTGAATCATTGATACAGTCAAGTTTGCCAGCCTTTAGTATTGCCATAGCTTGCTGGCTCTCCACGGTACCGGTTCTTGCATATTTCTCACACACACAAATTGTGCAGCACATGACCAGCCCTTTTGCCCCTCAGATGGTACTGTACTGGTGGGATCATTGTCACCAGAGTGAGTTCTTGCTTCTCTTACAGTAGTATGCAATGAGGCAGTCGGCAACTTTAGTCCACCATCATAATGGGGCAGCATTCCTTGACAGTCCAGTGAAGAACTGCCTAGACTTCACCGGGACTGTTGCATGATATTTCTGAAAAACTTCACCAGGTCTCAATTCTTTTAAAAAACCCATCATACATTGATTTGATACCAGTGAATTCCAAACCTCTTTCCTCTGGCTGTTGAAAAGAATACTTGCTTAGTTCATCCCTCAAGCTTTTTGTAACAATTCAGTTTCATTGAATTTCCTGATTGCGGAAGCCACAACTTCAGCAAGTATGCTGACGCTCAAAGGCTGAATGGATCCTTGGTGAAGACTGCTGTGTCCTTCACACAGTCTTTGCAGATCATTTCATGTTGCTGGACCTACAACCAACAAAGAAAAATTACGATTCGTGCAACATATTGCTATAGTGAACGTTTGAAGTATCTTGGCTGGCCAACACTCGACTCGCGTCGTGAATTTCTTAGTTTAGTGCAATTATTCAAATTCATTCATGGTTTTTCAAGAGTAGACTTATATGTAATTACTTAACTTTCTCCAATAGTCGGACGAGATCTACCAACAATGTCAAAATCTGGACGCCTTATGCTCGAACAAATATCCTCAAGAACTCTTTTTGGTATAAATATATAAAAATCTGGAATGACTTGCCAAGTGACATAGTAGTTAGCTCTAGCTCTGCTAGTAAGTTTAAAAAAAAAAACTGAAAGAACACATTTTTAAATAATATCAATAATATTGCACCAATATCCATTTATCAATTAACTTGTTTTTTCAATAATTTTTACCTTTACATTTTAGTTTTATTTTTATTGCATATTGCTTTTATTCTGGGGGCTGCCGTCAATGAGAATTGAGTTCCTCTCTGGCTTGACCCTTTTTGCCTTTTTGCATCTCGATGTTATTTCTATTGTTATCTGTCTGTATTATTATTATTATTATTATTATTATCTTATTATTTAGGCAAATGAAGTTATTATAAATAAATAAATAAATAAATAAATAAATAAAATTCCATGTGAGCTGTTTCCAGCAAGTACTTCTCATATGAAACCAGACATTCAGTGTAGCTTCTACAGAAAAACCCTGATCAGTCATTGCAGCTAGGACATGTATATCTAAGTCCAATTTTTGGGGCTGTAACATTTTTAAAAGGCTGACTCGACTCAGTAACTTGCCATGCCCCGAATATACCACCGAGCGAACGTTTTGGGTCGGTAGAAAGAAATTACACACCTAAATTAGCACAATCGCAACTTACATGCTGCTTAACTGCTGCTACAAACTGCTGATTGACTCTTTCATCACCTTCTAAAATGTCTAAAATAACTTCCAAATCGTCTCCCCATAGCAAGCGCCATCTTGTTTTGAATGTGACTTCTACCTTCAACCTCAGAGGGCTCCCATTGTTCTTATCCTTTGAACTTCTCCGGCTTTCATAACCACTTCCCGTTCCCTCTATTAATTCTGATCAAACTTTATGATTCTCTCATAACTAAACACCGCCTTTCACAAACTCCAGATTCTCCCAGCCGCACGCCATACATTATTCATTCTAGTCTATCGAGGGAAGTTTTTCTAAGCCCCAGCCCTCTCGCGGCGGCCGCATCAAGGCCTCAAAAATTCAACTTTTTAGCTCATCCTCAAAGTTTATCATTCTCTCATAATTAAACAGCGCATTTCACAAACACGAGAGTGTGACAGGCGCGCGCTACACTTTCTATACTATTGAGGGAACAGTTTTTCGAAGCCTCAGCTCTCTCGCGGCGCCTGCATTAAGCTCTCAAAAATTCAACTTTTTAGCTCATCCTCAAAGTTTATCATTCTCTCATAATTAAACAGCGCATTTCACAAACACGAGAGTGTGACAGGCGCGCGCTGCACTTTCTATACTATTGAGGGAACAGTTTTTCGAAGCCTCAGCTCTCTCGCGGCGCCTGCATTAAGCTCTCAAAAATTCAACTTTTTAGCTCATCCTCAAAGTTTATCATTCTCTCATAATTAAACAGCGCATTTCACAAACACGAGACTGTGACAGGCGCGCGCTGCACTGTCTATACTATTGAGGGAACAGTTTTTGGAAGCCCCAGCTCTCTCGCGGCGCCTGCATTAAGCTCTCAAAAATTCAACTTTTTGTCCAATCGTCAAACCCCAGGGGACGACACAGCCCCACTTTAAAAAGTCCATGATCTCACCTAATCGGCCTCTATTCCTTCCAAACGCTGCCGACTGAACACCGCAAAAGACAACTCAAGGGTTAAAACAATCTCTTCTCCCATCCTAAGAGAGAAAAACCAGCGGGAAAAAAAGATGGCCTCTCTCGTAGACCTGTGCTATGCTTCCGACGACGACGAATCACAGATCCTAGACTTTCACGATCAAACCACGCAACATCCTCCGACTTCGACTTCGACTTCGAATTTATCGCCTGTAAGCCACGAGGCACAGGCAACGCAGCAAAAATCACCACAACCAGATTGCCTTGGCCAATTGGACAGCCCGCACCATTTGACTCCTACACCTACCCGGAAAAAACTCACCTACGCCCTAAGTCCGCGAGATATCCCACCCGATGTGGACGTCTTTCTGGATGCTGTTTGCAATTACTTCACTAGAGCGGTGAACCTTGAACGACAAAGTGCAGCCGTCGCGCAGTCCACTTTCCTCAAAGCGCGTGAGCGCATGATGTGTAAGTCACTACATGAACACTTATTATTCGCAGTCAATTACCTTGCTAGCTTATTCGCATTCAAATATCTTGCTCGCAAGCAAGTAAGCAACACACACGTGCGTCACACCTGACCTGATTTTCTGTTTTTCTGTTTCATCTCAAGGCTACCTTGGATTTTTGAAGAGATATCTCGGAATGGACCTAGCACCAGATGTTTTTCTCCGCCTAAGTCTCATGGAACAATATTTCAACTTTCTCAGGGTGAGTGCAGATTTGAATTTTGGCAATTGTTTCTTGTCGCCTTTAGGAAATAACTTTGCCGACAAAAACTGCAAAACTGTCTCAAGCCATCTGATAGGACGGCAACAAAGGTAAAAGAAAAGGAAAAATCAGAGATTGTGCCATATTTTCAGGCTTAAATTGTGCAGCAAGATACAACCGTTGTGCCCCATAAATCATTCGAGTTTTTCAGGCTTCATTGCTTTTGTTTGACCAGCTTTCAAAAGACGTTCTTGTCTTGCAAGTTTGCAGCTTGTTCAACGTCAGCAATATTTTTAACTCGGCCAATGCCCTACTGGTCTCCCCGCAGCCGTCACGTTTCGCGCGGCGAGACACGTGCTTGCTTGAGACAAAAAGGACACCTTGACAAATATGACATGACGCCCTTAGACCGCTGACCATAATGCTTGTCTCTTGAATCAAAATGGCTGCCGGAACTACTTCGCCGGTCAGCTCAGCTCTGCCAATTTCTCTCACTTGTTTTTTGGTTGTACGTGACCTGGATTTACTCAAATGTTGTTGCTAGGACGAGAGGCAATGCAGTTCGGCGACAATTTCAAACCACGTGAGCTCACTGCTTTATGCGGTGAAGTTTCTGCATAAGGAACACGGTCCTGGTTTCAAGGATGTACAAATGATTCGTCAGTTGAGAGCACAGGCAACGATATTTCAAAAGCAAGGCGACAGAGAACGGCCTTCGTCGCGAGAAGAGTTCGAAGCCCTAAATCGCTGGCTACCCTGGTGAGTTCTCTTTTGTTCTTTTGAGCCAGTACCTGTAAACTGGCAAATTAATAATTTTAGCAATGATACTGGTATACTGTAGGGACCAATGGATTTGTTATTGTCCATTTGAGATATGTATCAATCAACTTGAACTGAAGTAACAGGGGAATCAGGAAAATTGCCCTTCAGAAAAGCAGTTGGAGAGCAGTTCCCACATGGAATGTCTTTGTCAGTGTTTTCTAGCTACATTCCCACAGAGAAAGTATTAAAGATGTTAGCATTAGCACAGGGATTGTCAACAGTTTTACCACTTTCAAGAATACTGGGAAATGTAATCAGCTTTTACTTTACCAATGTTGATGATTGATATCTAATTCCAGACCATGTTTTTCTCATATTCATCTTATTACACAAAAAGTCATTTTTAAAATCATCGGATTTGCTAGCTATAATTTTTTTCTTTGACAACACTATTCCTGAAGTTCTTACGAAGATACATCAGATTAGGATTTGAATGTGGACACCTATGGATCTGGGAATAGAGCTTATCTCTGTATTGTATTTTGGCAAGAATGCATTTAGTGATACCGGGCTTGGTAGACGACTTGATTTTGCGTTTGGAGAGCTTTCGACACGGTGCATGATAATTTACAAGTTGAGATATCTGATCATAGCAAAATATTGAATCTAGTGTTGGCATCTATAACGATCACTTGAGATGTTATTCCAGATCTAGACGTGAAAATTAAGTCATTGATAAATTTCTCTTCACCGAGTTTGGAAAAGTCATTTTTATAATAGTTTAAAACTTTATATAGTCTACATGTGAGCAGGCTAACAATTGTGCATGACATTGCAATATTTTTTGTTAGAATTTTAGAATTACATCTTCAGAAACTATTTCCTATGATAACCAAATTATCATACACACAGGATTTGCATCATAAATTTCCTTTAGAATGATCACACCTAACTTCCAAAATTCTAGAGAATTTCCTGCTATTGCTCGATTCCTTATAAAAGAAGTACAGTTAGTTAGTTTAACTCAGTAGTTCAGAGTGTCCAGACCAGCACTTACTAGCTCAGAACCTCTTGGTCACAGAAAAAGTAACTCCAGTACATGTAACCTCAAGGTAGTGACCTATTCTACTGAGGATTTGGTATGTCACATTTGACCTATTATTGCATGTCTTACAGTTTGAGTTCAAGAATAATATGCTTCATGTGTACTTATCTCAATCCAATTGTTTAGTCTTTGCTTGAGTCCTTATATTAGTTGATTCATGTTCAAAATGTGTCAAGATTGCATTCAGCTTTCAGAACCTTGCATTTATCTGTATACTTGACTTAAAGTTCATTGGTGAAATCAGATATCTCACTACAGTCTTCATTCTTTAGTCCATCAGTAATGACAGATGTTGTCCTGTCACTGAATGAGATTCTACCAGTCTTCCTAGTTTTAAGTCCAAGGAAAATATGAAATTGTGATTGAAATAATTCAGTCTGAGATTGTGTACGATCAGGAATTGAGGAAGATGATTAGAGACTAGATTACCACTGATGGCATTCATAGCATGACTATTTGCAAATATATTATCAATGAAGGTTGCTGATCTTTAAGTAATACGTGTTGATTGTGAGATGCAAGGTACAAGAGAAAAGGAGTTTAGCATTAGCAAGAAATCATTGGACTCAGGATGACTTTCACAATTGAATAAGTTTATATGAAAATCACCCATAATGAAGAGGGACTTATTTACCCTAGTTAGCCGAGATAAAGTTGACTCGAGATGTTCTCTGAACCTTAGGGGTAGAGGAATGGTGTCTATAGGTACAAGGACGAAAAACATTTTTGACTTTTCTATCAATTATGTGGACTTTCTTTGTCGATTCTAAGTCAGCCTCGTCGTTCAATCTTTTAGGGACGAGGTTGTGGCTGCCGTCTCACTCCAACGCGAACGCTTTCAATTGAGCTGGGAGGTCAACATGAAAGCCAGGGAAAGCTGCAACTTGGTCCTTTTAAGCCTGTATGTTTTCATTCCACCATCCCGGGGTCTTGAGATGCGAACTCTTCGAATTGTCACAGAGCCAGACAGCTTGGAGGCACGACAGCGGAAGGAACAAAATCTGCTGGTGATGAGGGAAGATTCGATTGTGCTCCACTTTAATGATTACAAAACCAAAAGCTCCTGTGGACGGGATGAGCTAACTCTGCAGGTGAGATAAGGACTCAGTTTTTAAGAAAGCCCGAAACGCTCTTGTGGCGCTGATGAAAAGAACATTTGTACCAGTTGCAAAGTCTTTGCAAACAATGTGCTTTCCAAACATATAGTTTTTATGCCAGCTCAAGGGAAAAAAGAAATGGACAGCATGTGTTGTTAACATTTGCCAAGTTGCAGCCGGCAAGGGAATTGGGTAGCTAGTTATTTATTTATTTTCTTACGATTATGAAGGATCATTGTAGATTTTGCCGATTTCACATGAACAAAGACACCATACTCATTACTGTGCGAAGAATTTTCCCATCGCTTTCTAAAAAAGGGGAAGTCAACTGAAAAAGGATCTGTCCTTCTTTTTTTAGCCTGGCCACGAGCTGTACAAAGTTCTTGCAAATTACATCAAGGAGTTTCGTCCACGCCTTACAAAGGAGGAAAGTGGGAACTTTTTGCTTTTGGTAAGTAGATTCAACTTATCCCCCGAAACTGGACAATATTCATGAGAACCCTTCAACTCATCACCTTCAACTGGAAAATAGCATGCCACCCTAACCCTAACCCTAACCCTAACCCTTCTAATGGTGAATCTCTCAAAACCCTAACCCTAAGACCTAGCCCTAACCCCTAACTCTAACCCTAACCCTAACCCTCACCCTAGCCTAAAACTTGCCTATTTCTACCAAAAGTCTGCCCAGGGGATAAGTCATGACGTCCTGACAGCGTGACATTAATGACGTCACAACGACTTCAAATGTCACCCAACACGCGTCACAGACATACACGCGTATAGAGAAAAGACCAAAGAAACAAAAACAACAGAACAAAAACACAAAAAAAGCACAATAGTGACTTCGATGGCCGTATTTCCTCAAGTGTGACGTCATTGACGTTACTCTGACGTCATACGTCACGAAATACGCGTGACTGCACCACACGCGTGAAAGAAAAAGATCACAATTTTGAGTGAAATGTGCGCATCTCGTCATGTATGACGTCATGCACCTCATCATGGCATGAAGTGGATGACATCACGCCTCGCCTGGGTTGCGTAATGGCGCCACAAGTGCAATATCAATTGAGAAAACTGCTAGAGGTCTAAGTCCACCAAAGTGCTCCTTTTTTAAGTTTCTCAAGCCCCATTTTCCCAAAGCACATTAATGTAGACATGCTTAGAAAGGTCTCTGCAAGAGGAACACTTTGATATGTATAAAACTCCTTAACTCCTTAATGGGCATGCTCAGCGGAAGAGGTCGAGAACGAGGGGAGGTCCACCAAAGTGGTTTTCCTTAAGTTTGTCAAGCTTCATCTCACCAAACCACACTAAAGTAGTCATGGTTGGGAAGATCTCTGCCAGAGGAACACTTTAATATGTATAAAACTCAATAGGTTAAGAAACCCCTTAAGATACAGCAGTTAGTTAGGGTTGCAATCTAGGGCTAGGGTTAGGCTAGGGGTTAGGGTTGCAATCTAGGGCTAGGGTTGCAATCTAGGGTTAGGGTTGCAATCTAGGGCTAGGGTTGCAATCTAGGGTTAGGGTTAGGCTAGGGGTTAGGGTTAGCACCTTCACGTCTAAGGGAATCACCCTAGAATTAACTCAGTCCTGCCCAAATCTGGCATGTAGATTGTAAAGTGCATGATCTCTTATGGGGAAAAGTATCAGCTCAATCCGTCGCGAAGCATGCATTTTTGAACGAAGCAAAAAGGTCCGGTATAGGTATAACACCCACACAAGACTTGAACTTGTAACTTCACCTTGATACTAGGGCTTGATCTCAAACCTGCTAAAAGCTTTATTCCTGAGAGTTGAGCTCTGAAATTTTCACAGGATTCTTATGGCGTTCTCTCCATCTCGAGGAGCAAGTTTGATGTCAATCCGTGTCATACTTTTCATTTTAGGTGCATTTTGTCATCAGATGTCCATCCGCCACAAAGAGTTAGTGCTAGGCTTACCAGGTTTCTAAGGTCTTGCCACGCATCATTTCATCGAATCACAGCATGTGATACACTGTTAGGAAGGTCTCGTCGAGAAGAACATCTTCACGTGTTTCAATCTACTGAGCCTAATAATGCGCATGCGTTGGAGAAGGTAAAAAGTCGAAAAAAAGGGGCATTTTGACAGTTCCGTTTGAAAGGCTACGAAAACCATGAAAACCTCCCGAAACTGACAGAAGAGGACATTGAAATGATTGTTCATTCTATTGACAGTCGTGTGGTTTAATGGGTGTAGAAAATGATCCATTGGAGAATTTTCTACGAATTTTCTTGTTTGACGGGGTGAAATAAGTACGCTTTGCAGACCTATCTTTCTTAGCTTTCAAAATTCGTAGAAAAATCAATTTTCATCCGTTTCTCGTTAAACTTACATCGATGCAATTAGCTTTGAAAGTACTTTCCACTAGAATTATAAAAAGAGATGAAAGTTGGCGTGTCCACACTCTGTCAAAGTTGAAACTTTTTCTCACTTTTACCCCGACCTATTAAAAATGGAAAAATTGCTCGGCTCACAGTATTTTCAACGTCAGTGGTCATTAAACAGCAGGAAAAAGAGAAAAAGGAGGAAAAAGGAAGAGAACAAAATAAAAAAGAAACAGACAAAAAAGGGGAACTCCGGTATCGAACCCCGGACCGTCAGATTCTCGGTAATCTGCCCGCGGCGGTCATGGAGGGTCAAGAGTTCAATACCGGCCGGTGCGCGACTAAACTCTTTTTTGCTTTTTTTGCTTTTTTCCTCCTTTTTCTTCTTTTACCCCTCCTATTTTCATGCACTTTAGCTGCCGAGCATGGTTTTTCTCTTTATTTTTGAAAATAACCATCTTACCGATTTTCACTTGAACATGTACAAGTAAACAAACAAAATGGCGGACTGCACAATGCGATCGTAGTTTTGCTTTTATCGCCTAAGCCAAGGCCTAAGCCAGCCCACGGACACCCGAAATCAGCTTGCCTCTCCACGCTCTATGTATTGGCCCAGTTTTTTTGCAAAGAAAACGCTTCCTTTGCCAAACAAACGCAAAACCGAACCGGACCACGTGGTGGCAGCCATTCGCAAGTTGCCATCCTAGTTTTCTGCTTTTAGGCCTGAGCAGAAGCCCAAGGCAGCCCACGGACACCCGAAGTCAGCTTAAGAGTCCATTCTGTACCTAGCGGCCCATTCTATTTGCACTTTCAAGCCGTTCCTTTGGCCAACAGACGCACAACATGCTGCCAGCTCATTTGCATAATGCCAAAATCATTTGGCGAGGAGAGGTAGCCCTTCTTGCAAGCTACAACAACTACTAAGTCCCCGAAGCAACTCGCAAATCCCAAGCCCAGCTACTCGCCCGACTCGCATTCCACCCACAAAGCCCAAATCTCAACGCATTTTATTTTTTATTACATTTCAACATCACATCACATCACATCACAGCAGAGTTGCTTCAAGAGTCTTAGCGGCTGTTCGCTCGGGTTCTAATCCACTAGACTGAAACTTGGCCCCTGGCCGAGATACCCCTTCCATTCTTTGAAGAGCTCCTAAGGGCTTTACGGAACCTAGAGGCTTCATGATGCCTCCTCGGTCTCACCAAGCCAACCCAGCGGGAACCCAAGCCAAGTGAACCCAAGCCTCAACCGCTCCTTACCCAGCCCAGGCCCAGGCCCCCCTCTTCAAAATTCTCACCAAGGCCCGCTGAAAAATGCCCACCAGGGCAAATGAACATTTCTGCCGAGGGCAACTGAACACTGCCGAGGGCAAATCAACAACACTGTTCCTTCTATCCTTTTTCCTGCTGTAAAAGACCTTTTGCTGTTGATTTTCTCTAACGCTCGCCTCCGTTCATTAGTTATGACTTCATTCCTATGGAGACTTTGCACCTTGACAGCTTTGCAAGGCCTACACTACTTGCATGGTAGGCTATTGCCTTTTATTTCAATTAACCCTTACCTGACGCTTAAGACTGCTCTTAAAGCAAGATATAGAGTTAGGGTTAGTTAGAAAAACAGCTAGGGTAACCTAAAACCTGGGTTTGACCCGGTTAAATCTTTGAAATTGCTCACTCTTTAGACAGGGATTCTAAGGGTGAATCTTTCAAATTGCTAACCCCTCAAAGGGTGATTTTTCCAAATCTCTCACCCTTCTAAGGGTGAATCTCTCAAATTGCTAACCCTTCAAAGGGTGAATTTTTCAAATCTCTCACCCTTCTAAGGGTGAATCTCTCTAACCCTTTACCCTTCTAATGGTGAATCTCTGAAAAACCCTAACCCTAACACCTAGCTAGCCCTCACCCCTAACTCAAACCCTAACCCTAACCCTAACCCTTACCTAAACCCTAACCCTAAACCCTAACCCTAACCCTAAAATCTAAACACTAACGCTTAGAAAAGCTTGCTATATGGAGCGATTCTATCCTAACCGCTCAAAGCTATCAGTGGGATTTTGGTTCATTACTGCACCACCCTTCGTTAATAGAGGTCAGATCTACACGATTTTTTCCGTAAGTTTCTTTTTCATGGACAAAAAGGGCCTGGGAAGAACTTTTAACGTCACGTGACGTGACCTAACTTCATTAGTTCTCTGAATATAGAAATCCAATAGGTTTATTTCAGTGCCTGCCATTGTTTTCGTTGTTTTATGTGTGTGTGTGTTCCGCTCTCCTTTTTAACCTTAAGTACTTTGTACCTAAATAACGCCAACAAACCTTTTTTCAGTTGTGTAAAATAGGAGAAGCCTGTAGCTCGCATAAGCCTCTTCGTTTCCCTAAAGGTTCCTCGCCTTATTCTAAATCTCCAGTTATTTACATCAATGTATAATCATTTCATTCATTTTGTCTCTACTGAGGTATCAAATATTACAATACTGGCAGAGACAAAGTACCTTATTATCACTTATTTTCGCGATACTTAATTTTCGTGATTTCAACAAATTCGCGAAATGAAAGTCCCGCGAATGAAAGGTGCCGCGAAAATTAAAGACGCCAAGTTTAGAGACCTTTATTTCAAGCTTACTCGTCAAAGTCGCAAATATTAAGTCCGCGAAATATTTTTGTTCCAAATATGCGAAAGTAAAGTGGCGCGAAAATAAGTGATAATAATAAGGCATGCAAGAAGACTTAGAAATCAAATGTATAAAAAACGGCTGACAAGCAAAAAATGTTATTTAACGTAGAGCGCATTCTTGTAATTATTCGTTAGTTTCTAATTTTTTTGCAATGGTTTAAATAGAAAAATTACGAAAACAAGGAAACATGATTGTGTGAACTGCCTTGACATGCGCTTCCCGACAAGGGCAGGAGGCTCGGGATGCTTGGGACTGGCTGGCCTTAATTGATTGGCAACAATGACGTAAATAAACGATAGCCGAGCGTAGGGGGTCATGGCTGTTAAAAAGCTACCGAAAAAAGCGGTATAAATTACAAAACACGAATGACTAAATGAATGTGGAACCCGACCTTAATCACACCATGCCTAAAAATATTTCCTTGTCAGTTTTTAGCCCCAGAAATATATCCCTCCCTGCCTATTAAATGTATGAAAGCGATCTTTGTATTTGTTTTTGCGCGATATTTGTACTACACAAGGCACCGCTGGATGATAATTCTCGTCACTCTCTGTAGTACAATTCTTGTGATGTTAGTGCAGAGAAGTTGGTAGAGGATGAACTCAGGATAATCCCCTAACAGATTTTTCCTTCATTCTCCGCGTCACATGTGTGCTCAATATGATATTGATCCTGTGACAAGAGAATTTCCTGGTCGGCTCATGGCTGCGAAAGGGTTAATTATTTCTCAACATTAACGGTTGCCAAGACCGCCTGCTGCTTGCGTTGCATTGCGTTGCCATTGGTTTTTTTGTAATCGGACGCTGTCACATCCCGACGCTGGTATATGAGCTTTGTTCGCGTCCCCATCACGTACAGTTGCGGTAGATTTCGTGTGGCTTTCAGTTTCGTCCACTCTGCACTAAACCTTGGGTTCAAGCTTCACCTATAGGTAAGTACCTTTTTCCCATTTTGTGTAGGCAATCTCACAGTTTTCTAGTTAGGGACGGAAGGGTGCCGTGAACGTTAATGTTCTAGGGCGGTGAACTGATTTGTATTAATCTAATTGAAAATGTGCTTAATTAACACTCGAGTGGACGCCTTCCGTTTAGCTTGAAGAGCCTCGAGGAGAAACTCTTTGATTTCAAAGGAGATCGCACGTTTGGCGCAGTTAATTTATTTATCATGAGTCTATCTGCTTTACTTTTCTAATGTACATTTTGCCGTTGCATTTCTACTGTCATGGGGCTTTCTGTACGTGTGTAATGGGAGCCTTGAGCGTCCCTAACGCCAGTGCGGTTGCGGTTGAAGCCGTTTAGCTTGAAGAGCCGAGAGGCTGTTTGTCAATCGGCTTCTTTTTCTTGAGTGAGGAACTCTTACTTTTCAAAGGAGATCGCATGTTTACACATTTTTCCATGCTTGTCCGGTTATTTTGCTTAATTTTTTGATTTCGTTTTCTTTTTTTTTTTCCAGTTTATCATCATTCAAATAACAACTTTGAACTTCATTCAGACAACATCTTTTAGATTATTGTAAGATATCACATAGCAAGATAAAGATGGCCAAAAGTTTTTCAGAAAATCCGAGGCCTGAGCAACTCCGTAAGTAATTTTTTTTGGGGCAAGAGGTACTTCGCAAAGTATTCGCAAATTTGGTAATGTGAAAACTAACTATTCCAATGTGTTTGATTGTTTAGAAACACGCTGTTTTATCTGTTTGGGTGAGGAAAGTCCTCTACAGCGGACCAGCTGCTGTAAGCAGCTTAGTCACTTTGAAAGCTGCTTGAAGGAATGGTTTAGAAGACAACTGGGAAAAAGAGAAGTCGTTTGTCCACACTGCAAGCAACCAGTCCCAACAGACACCTTACGAAGTCTAAACTTACACCTCAGACCAAGTGGCGCGTCAGGGAGATGGCAATCAGCAGAAAGTTGGGCTCGAGATACTGTGCGACAGTGGGATGAAACTACAGGCTATTGGGAAGACCCAGCGTTTTGTAGCATTATGGCGCACCGCCTTCCTGAGGGCGTGAACTTTTTTAGAGATCCAGAAGATCGTTTTTTTATCAATACCTTTGACATTTTAGAAGGCCGGCAAATTGAAATGTTTCTTGGATCTACGAAAAAAATGGCATTTCAGAGGCTACATTTTGCGTTAAATAATTTGGCAGCAAATTAAATTTAGTTGTATTTGTTACTTAAAAGAACTTGTGTACCGTATTTCTTTCATTTTCTTGGGCGCTCTACACTAGGGAGAGCACAGGTCCCAATCAAAAAAGAAGGTGTTCTTTTCTTTTTATTTTTCTAATAAAATAAGTATTATGTTGTGGGATAATATAATTGTTGATTGATTATTTGAGTGGGCGTGGGTAGTTTTATGTGTGTGTGTGTGTGTGTGTGTGTGTGTGTATGTAAACTCCTCGCAACCATTTTTCCAAAATAGAAAGTAAATAGCGAACTTCGCCGCATGTCAGCTTAGTTTAGTCATCCTTTCACGTCACTATATATATACTTTTTTTAAAGAAAAATTTTACGTTTCGAAGTGGAGATGAGTTCCCGTGACACTTCTGCGGTCTTTCCTTACACTTAGGTGGCACGGAAAGCCGTAAAAATCTTGAACAAAAGCTCATCTTTCAAACCGGCAGTCTAAATCCCACTGGGATCAATGAACGCTTTTCATTCCACTAATTTATTCATGTTTTTCTCGTTGCCATGCACTCACCAATAACGTAGCTCCATTTTCTGCCTTTAAAAGCACACACAACCCACAATTCCTCTATTCGCTCCGACGAAGGGCTAACGCTCGAAACGTCAGCTTTTGTAATCATTACGGTGGCGAATTTACCATTTCAACTTTGTTGATATATCCAAACTATCTCGTTACTCCCACCGACGCAGCCCCAAACAGTTTCTTTCGAAACGATCAGACTTTCTTTTAGACACGAAAGGCACTGACGTGTTATTGCGCAATTTTATTTTTCTGGGAAAAAAAAAACAAAAAAAAAACAGGTATAGGACAAAAACTAGTTGCGTAGATGATGTCCATTCGAATTTTGCGACCTCAAATACAAGTGGAAGTATTGCAGAGGAAATTGTTGACCACTTGCCTCTCTTTAGCCTTGTGTACGATCCACATTGTAGCCCCATTCCTGATGCAATTGACGTTATCAAAATTTCATTCCCTATCGATTGCTTGGCAATAACAAAGAAATTAAACCCTCAACCTAGCCCCAACTTAGCCTTAAGGTTAGACATAGAGTTGGGGTTAGCCGCACAAGTTTCACGGAAGCTTCCGTCGGCCTGACCCTAACCTTAAGGTTAGACACAAGTTTCACAGAAGCTTGCGTGAATAACGAAAACAGCTGAACCATAACCCTAAAATCTAAATAATTCGGATATATCAACAAAGCTGAAATGGTAAATTGGCCACCGTAACGATTACAAAAGCTGACTTTTCGAGCGGTGGCCAATTTACCATTTCAACTTTGTTGATATATCCAAATTATCTCGTTACTCCCACCGACGCAGCCCCAAACAGTTTCTTTCGAAACGATCAGACTTTCTTTTAGACACGAAAGGCACTGACGTGTTATTGCGCAATTTTATTTTTCTGGGAAAAAAGAAACAGGTATAGGACAAAAACTAGTTGCGTAGATGATGTCCATTCGAATTTTGCGACCTCAAATACAAGTGGAAGTATTGCAGAGGAAATTGTTGACCACTTGCCTCTCTTTAGCCTTGTGTACGATCCACATTGTAGCCCCATTCCTGATGCAATTGACGTTATCAAAATTTCATTCCCTATCGATTGCTTGGCAATAACAAAGAAATTAAACCCTCAACCTAGCCCTAACTTAGCCTTAAGGTTAGACATAGAGTTGGGGTTAGCCGCACAAGTTTCACGGAAGCTTCCGTCGGCCTGACCCTAACCTTAAGGTTAGACACAAGTTTCACAGAAGCTTGCGTGAATAACGAAAACAGCTGAACCATAACCCTAAAATCTAAATAATTCGGATATATCAACAAAGCTGAAATGGTAAATTGGCCACCGTAACGATTACAAAAGCTGACTTTTCGAGCGGTGGCCAATTTACCATTTCAACTTTGTTAATATATCCAAATTATTTCGTTACCCCCACCGACGCAGCCCCTAACAGTTTCTTTAGAAACTACCAGCCTAAAATCTAAACACTAACGCTTACAACGAATTTGTATATGGGGCGATTCTACCGCTCAAAGCTACCAGTGGGATTTTGGTTCAACACTGCACCATGGTCGTTCCGTGAAGAGAGGACACTCCATTACGACACCTCCCGTGACTTTTTTCCTAGAGGAAAAGGGCCTGGGAAGAGCTTTTGAGGTCACGCGCCTGGTACTTTTAAATACCAGAGCTGCCATATTTTATAGTATTCGAAGTGTTGGCGTCTTTCCTTCAAGTCTTTTCTTATTTCCTTCGCTTGAAAACAGATCAGATGTGTGGAGAGAAAGAGGTAAGCTCATTTTCTATCTTTAGTTACAAAACACCAGGCAAATGTCGCTTGACCATCCGTTGGTTGGCCACCATCGAACCGCGCGCGCTCGTCGGAAACCATTATTTTTCTCTCGCGGATGGCTTTCCGACGTTCTTCACTTGCAAGAATCCTTCCAATACTCGTCTCTAGGGTGAATTGAGCGGAATATTTGCCCATTGACCGCAACCTGAAGAATGAACTTCTCTTGAGTCGCGGTGTTAACCATAGTTTTCCAAGTGCCTTGCTTATTTTTGGCGAATGTTTTGACTGTGGCGTGGATGATTCCAAATGGCTTGCTGCAGTTTGCGAAACGGAACGAAATGAAAATCTGTGATTTGCAAAAGAGAAATCTGCTAAAAAAAGAAAAAGAAAATCGTACACAAGCCTGAAGCTCAAGAGAATCAAAGCGCTTGGGTCAGTTGCGACATTTTCAACGCGACGCGTAGAATTTTCTGTTCGAATCATTTTTTTGAACTTACATTTCTAAACCATTGCAAGGTTCTTCTGTATTTCTGCGTAGTAAAATTGTTATAAGAAAGAGCTGCATTTTGGAAGAAATGTATGTTATCTGCAAGATGACCTTTGTGTCGATAGGTCCATTGAATGGAATATTAAATTTACCATCATGATAGTTTGTTCGAGTTTTTGGAACATAAATAGTATTCCTAGCTGCACAGCGAGTTTTAACATTATGCTTATCTGAAGTTTTAATAAGAAACGCGTCAAAAACCTTTGTTAATTCGCCGATCAAGAATTGATGCATGAGGTAAAGAGTTTGAAGTTTGATATGATCCTGAAGTTTTAGAAGCTTAAGTTGAAAAAGGTAATCAGACCAACCACTTTCTTTGGTATTCTTTGGAGTGGTTTCATATTAGGATCATAGGTGTTACCCCAGACTATACAACAGTATGAAAAGAAAAAAGGAAGAATGATGGCATGGTGCAATTGAACTAAGGTTAATTTTTGACATGCAGATAGTGCCTAATTTTGTAAAGAACAATGCCTCGTAGATAATTTTGGCCAAAGTTGTTAAAATGTTCTTTCTAACTAAGACATCTGACAGCCTATGAGAATTTCCAAGTACTGAACACTTTTATGTTCATTAATTGCTCTGCCATCGATTTCAATTTTCATAGAGTAATTCAATTTTTTCTGGCAAGGATGGAATATTACAAAATGTGTGTGTGTGTGTGTGTGTGTGTGTGTTTTTTTCTATCAATATTAAGAGATAGTTTGTTTAAGCACAAAGCCATGTATTAATTTCACCGAGTTGCTTAATGACCGTTTCCTCAAGATGCTGTAAATCTTTATCAGAATAAAACAGATTTGAGTCGTCTGCGAACAGATGAAAATCACAAGTGGATGAAGAATTTACGAAATCACTGATATACATATCTACTCATTGGTATACTCCAATTATTGTATTTGGGTTTTGTGGGACTGAATTTTCAATAAAAAAAAAAAGCACAGAAAAATTCATTTGAGGCAGGTGAATGTGGGGCTACAAAATTCATGGAAGAATCTAGGGAAAATAAGAAAGGTGCATAACAAGATAAGGACACAATTAACAATATTCCAATAAATCGCATGTTGGGTAGTACTCTGAAGTAACGTTACACTAAGACTGCTAATAATTTTTAACCCAATAAGATTCACAATTTGACCTGGAGGTTTGGTCTGACAGAAAGTTCAATTAAGAGACGACAAGTGTCACCAAGATAGGTTTCAGGAAAAGTCATCGGAGACATGACTTAAACAATGTACGGGCAAGCGCATGGTGGTATATCCTATAATTTAAAGTAGCGGAATCTGTCAAATTTTCTCATTATGGATGTTGTTGTTTCATGCCAGTGTGTTTCCCAAATTCAAGCTACGTGGAGACATGAAATGAAAAGGTCAACTCCACGCCATCCTGCAAATGGTCGACGTGACGTGCTATCAAAATTCGTCCTTCTGCCGAAATCTTACTCAGCAATGAAATTTTGTCAGTGTCTGTCAATGTACCTAAAAACAATTGAAGCTTCTGTTTATTTTGGTCAGCTACTATGTGTATCAATCAGCACAACCTACTTTAATTTGTGTAAATCTGATTGGTTTCTAGTGTGATCTATTGTTGCTGAGCCTACAAGTGGTTTACATTTGGACTTGATAGGGTAAAGACTTTTGCACTAGGGATGCATGAAAAAGACACCCGGCTGTCTTCCGCCGGTCAAGAGTGTAATTTTTCACGTATGTGCGCGTTATAGTCTGCCCAATAAGGGCCTGGTACACATGTATTGTTGCAAGGTATTTTTATCAGTTACATGTATTGTCTTTCGTGTTTTATCCATCGCTCCTTTTAATTTGTCCGTGACCTTGAGTACGGCTCGTCGGGTAGAGCAGTTCTATCGGAAGCCAAATTGATATTCGCGTAGAATTTCCTTTTTTTTTTTTTTTTCTAGGAAGGAATAGAGTTGGTCATGTTCCAAGCTCCAGAGAATACCGATTTCAACCTTTTGTCGTGTGTAAATTTTTAGGACACCTACACTATAACATCAGAAAATAGTAGTGGAGTTACACTGCTTAAAGGCCTTTTTCAAAACTGATGTTTTCAAGTTTTCTCTCCTCAATCATATTGTAGGCCGAGCTGTGGAATTGCCTACCACTAGATGTCAGAACAATTGAACATTTCTCATCGTTTAAAAACAGCATTAACAAGTTTTCTCTTAATTAACTTGATGTAAACAAGGATAGATTTTTGTAGTTGATCAATGTATCTTTGGTCAATTCCACGTTGCGGACGTGACATTTAGAGGCGAAATTTGAGTATTAAATGTCTCCTAAAGCCAGATCCGAACTATTTGAATTGTAATGAGTCGTGTCATAAAATTACCCCTGAAGTACCTTTTTATTTTGCCAATGTTCAGGAAAGAGCTTTTCATTCACCACTAATAATGTTCAGAGTAATGCCACTGAAGTAAAAATGCTGTTTTTATTGCTTTTATCTGTAAATTGGGAAATAAATAACAAATCACATATAAAAACTCTGACGATCTAGCCCATTTTGGGCATCAAAGGGCATTTTTACTTTGGAAAATTGTAAAAAAATTGATAGCCTTACATATATCATAATATGTCTATAACTATCATTTGTGTCACTAAATATCCACGTATCTTCTCATGTTTGAAAAGTTTATGAGGTTTTCTGGGTTTTTACAAATGTGTCAAGCTGGGGTATCAAAATTATCATAACACTTAACCATAAGAGCAGCATAAATAAGACCTGAAACAGTTGACAACCTAGACAGAAATTAAATAAATGTTGCTCTGAATCATACCCTGGAGGTCGTGTCAGCAACACCTTTTATGTCTTTGTGTCTTTTATGTCTTTGTCTTTTGTCTGAGGCATCAAATGTTTGATAATTTTTTTCTTTTGCCATTGAAAGGCCCATCCTAGTGAGTAGTTAAGATCTCAAAATCTGATTCATAGCAATCAATTTCTTTGAGATATGGCAATTTAGATATTGGTATGTAAAATGGCTTATTCGGTTAATAAAAAACCCTAAAAAACAATGGCGTCACACACCCTGGGCGTGACCAATACTGCCAGGGTAGATTTGGATTCTTATAGAACTATGTATAAGCTTTCATTAGAAATAAGTTTGGCTCTCATATTTTGAATTGGAAAATCTGTCAAATTCTCATGTCTCATATGGAATAGCCCCTTTGTTTTTTTGTTTTGTTTTGTTTTCTTTTTTCTTTAACCAAGGCAGTGTATTTTAACAAGGAATCATCCTGTCCGCTTTGAACTGGCCTAATCATGGAGAGGTTGCGATTTTTCCTTCTTTTCATTTATCTTAATTGTTCATTTGTCTACAACTTCACTAGGGAGATCTCCTTAAATTGATTCTCCTTACTGTCTGCCATAGAGTTCTCATGATGTCGGTTTGGAGAATTTTGTATTGCATCAACCTGAAACCCCCTGATTGATGATTTCATCTATTCTCAGTACTTCTCTGCTAGCTATTGTAAGGAGAAATTCTGTCTTGGTCACTTACGGGAGTCAAAGGACAAAAATCCAGCCAGGAGAAGATTTCCTGTATTTAAGGGGGTTGCCCACATGATTCCCTAGGGAGCTGGCAAGTGTAGGGCTTACACGTTGAAAATATTGATGAAGCCAGCAGCAATATCCAAAGTTTTTCGTATGGAATTGATTGTCGGGCCGGACTACCCTTTAGTGCTGGGATGAACGAGTGTTGCGATCGATTTCCACATTGATCTCATGTTGACCTATGATTTTCTTGTCCTCTTTACACAGTACACGGTGGAGCATTTGTCGACGGAATGAGGTGGTTGCAAAGCTTGAAAGGTAGTGCGGAGCCAAGAATAGTATTTTTTTGAGGGAGCAAGAAGAACTAATGACAGTTGTATATGTGTATGTGTGTGTGTGCGTGCGCGCATAGTAATTTTAGATATGTTTGTATTTATATTTATAAATTTGGCTGTATTTTACTCGGATATACTAGCTCTCTCGAGCTACACTAAATCCAAGTTTAAATAAAGTGATACGTATGCATGCATGCATGTATGTGTGGAAGTTTCAGTGTGAGAATTGTCGTTTCGCCGTTGCTGTTTCCTCAGTTACGAGCAGCCCTGATTCAAATTTGCATGGGCCCCTGACCTTCTTTGCAGATCTGCGGTGAATGCATGCGGGAACCATGGCAAATGTGCGCCTGTCGTCTGATCTGGACCCGCTGGTTTGAAAGGCATTTAGCCCTAGTGCAGGATTCAAAGTTGCACTGGTCCTTGATTTCTGTCGAAATGTTTAAGCGCCTATTATAGTGGGGCTTGTGTTTTGCTCGGGTGTTAGAGGAAACTAAGCACGAAGATGTACTCCCTGTGTTCAAACTGCACGCAGAGCTAAATCAAAAATTGTGTTGCCTCCCCTGACCAAGAGAGAATTTCTCCCTACAATATCGATACGTTATCAAGGGGACAAGTGATGAGAATAACGAAAGGTATTAGTTTAGGGGATTGCTAGTCGCTTCCAGCTCCAAATTCTCGGAACTGACATGGCGAGAATTGTATGGCAGACAGTAATCGTAGTCAGGTTGAGGACACGGACACTCTCACGGCAACTCCACCGATGAGAACCTGACTTGAAATTTCAGTCTAAGTAGGTTGTCGTGTGAGGGGGGCTTCAAATGCAACTCTCGGCTCGACGGGTTCTAAATGACAAGCAAAACTCGCCTGCGAGAACGGGAGACGAGGAAAAGGTGCTGATGATGCGCTCTTGACCCCGAAACTCCCAAGATGTGATTGTCAAGTGTCCCCTCTAGCCGCTAGACATTTCCTTGTAGACAGGTTATGGGAATTGGGTGCCCGATCGAGGCGACATCATCTACCTGACGAGTTTGAGTATTCTCATTAGCTGTTTGTTGGATCGTGCATGAATATTATAGGGAGAAGTAACAGTTCAATCACTTCTGGCAGTTTAATTAGAGAGGAGGTTGAGATATGCTTAGCCTCCAAGTTCCGTGTCGATAGGAGATGTATGGTTCGATTACTTTTTAATTTTAATTTTTATTTTTCGGCTGTCCTCCCTCGCGTGGGTTCGGGTAGATTCTTGGGAAATGTGCGCTTGCCCAAAGTCCATCATCTCTCCACTACGAGAGTCCAGCCATGGAAATCCTCCAAATATGGTCAACCATTGTTCTGGCGCAGAATTCTGCGCCAGAACAATGGGACGATAGCTGGACCAGAGAACTGGACCGAGAAAATGGCGGCCAACCAGCCAGGAACGTTTCACTTCTGGCCGAGAATAGCTTTTTTTATTTCTTAACCAGTATGCGACTCCAACTGCAAAGTCGGACGGACATTCCGAGGAATTTCTGGACTCACTGGAGTACTTGTGGATGAAACGAGGTGTTTCAAGAAAAGCTTGAAAGGTAAGTAACTGCTGTTTCATTTTTGTGCCTGCAAGGCTCTCTGTTTGGTAGCATTTCCAGCATGGACGTGGTAGTGAGTTTTGTAGGTACTGCAAAGGCAACAGAGTTGACCAGTTAAGGGATTTTCGAATGCCCTATGCAGTTTGTGAAACGGAACGAAATGAAAATCTGTGATTTGCAAAAGAGAAATCTGCTAGAAAAAGAAAAAGAAAATCGTACACTAGCCTGAAGCTCAAGAAAAATCAAAGCGCTTGGGTCAGTTGCGACATTTTCAACGCGACGCGTAGAATTTTCTGTTCGAATCATTTTTTTGAACTTACATTTCTAAACCATTGCAAGGTTCTTCTGTATTTCTGCGTAGTAAAATTGTTATAAGAAAGAGCTGCATTTTGGAAGAAATGTATGTTATCTGCAAGATGACCTTTGTGTCGATAGGTCCATTGAATGGAATATTAAATTTACCATCATGATAGTTTGTTCGAGTTTTTGGAACATAAATAGTATTCCTAGTTGCACAGCGAGTTTTAACATTATGCTTATCTGAAGTTTTAATAAGGAACGAGTCATAAAGCTTTGTTAATTTGCCGATCAAGAATTGGTGCATGAGGTAAAGAGTTTGAAGTTTGATATGATCCTGAAGTTTTAGAGGTTTAAGTTGAAAAAACAAAGTACTTCTACGAGTATAAAAATCAGAGTAGGTAATCAGACGAACCATTTTCTTTGGTATTCTCTGGACTGGTTTCATATTAGGGTCATAGGTGTTACCCCAGACTATACAACAGTATGAAAAGAAAAAAGGAAGAATGATGGCATGGTGTAATCGAACTAAAGTTAATCTTTGACATGCAGATAATGCCCAATGTTGTAAAGAACAATGCGTCGTAGATAATTTTGTCCAAAGTTGTTAAAATGTTCTTTCTAACTAAGACAGCTGATAGCCTATGAGAATTTCCAAGTACTGAACACTTTTATGCTCATTAATTGCTTTGCCATCTATTTCAATTTTCATAGAGTAATTCAATTTTTTCTGGTAAGGATGGAATATTACAAAATGTGTGTGTGTGTGTGTTTTTTTTTCTATCAATATTAAGAGATAGTTTGTTTAAGCACAAAGCCATGTATTAATTTCACCGAGTTGCTTAATGACCGTTTCCTCAAGATGCTGTAAATCTTTATCAGAATAAAACAGATTTGAGTCATCTGCGAACAGATGAAAATCACAAGTGGATGAAGAATTTACGAAATCACCGATATACATATCTACTCATTGGTATACTCCAATTATTGTATTTGGGTTTTGTGGGACTGAATTTTCAATAAAAAAAAAAGCACAGAAAAATTCATTTGAGGCAGGTGAATGTGGGGTTACAAAATTCATGGAAGAATCTAGGGAAAATAAGAAAGGTGCATAACAAGATAAGGACACAATTAACAATATTCCAATGAATCGCATGTTGGGTAGTACTCTGAAGTAACGTTACACTAAGACTGCTAATAATTTTTAACCCAATAAGATTCACAATTTGACCTGGATGTTTTGTTCTGACAGAAAGTTCAATTAAGAGACGACAAGTGTCACCAAGATAGGTTTCAGGAAAAGTCATCGGAGACGTGACTTAAACAATGTACGGGCAGGCGCATGGTGGTATATCCTATAATTTAAAGTAGCAGAATCTGTCAAATTTTCTCATTATGGATGTTGTTGTTTCATGCCAGTGTGTTTCCCAAATTCAAGCTACGTGGAGACATGAAATGAGAAGGTCAACTCCACGCCATCCTGCGAATGGTCGACGTGACGTGCGATCAAAATTCGTGCCTCTGCCGAAATCTTACTCGGCAATGAAATTTTGTCAGTGTCTGTCAATGTACCTAAAAACAATTGAAGCGTCTGTTTATTTTGGTCAGCTACTATGTGTATCAATCAGCACAACCTACTTTAATTTGTGTAAATCTGATTGGTTTCTAGTCTGATCTATTGTTGCTGAGCCTACAAGTGGTTTACATTTGGACTTGATAGAGTAAAGGCTTTTGCACTAGGGATGCATGAAAAAGACACCCGGCTGTCTTCCGCCGGTCAAGAGTGTAATTTTTCACGTATGTGCGCGTTGTAGTCTGCCCAGTAAGGGCCTGGTACACATGTATTGTTGCAAGGTATTTTTATCAGTTACATGTATTGTCTTTCGTGTTTTATCCATCGCTCCTTTTAATTTGTCCGTGACCTTGAGTACGGCTCGTCGGGTAGGGCGGTTCTATCGGAAGCCAAATTGATATTCGCGTAGAATTTCCTTTTTTTTCTTTTTTTCTAGGAAGGAATAGAGTTGGTCATGTTCCAAGCTCCAGAGAATACCGATTTCAACCTTCTGTCGTGTGTAAATTTTTAGGACACCTACACTATAACATCAGAAAATAGTAGTGGAGTTACACTGCTTAAAGGCCTTTTTCAAAACTGATGTTTTCAAGTTTTCTCTCCTCAATCATATTGTAGGCCGAGCTGTGGAATTGCCTACCACTAGATGTCAGAACAATTGAACATTTCTCATCATTTAAAAACAGCATTAACAAGTTTTCTCTTAATTAACTTGACGTAAACAAGGATAGATTTTTGTAGTTGATCAATGTATCTTTGGTCAATTCTACGTTGCGGACGTGACATTTAGAGGCGAAATTTGAGTATTAAATGTCTCCTAAAGCCAGATCCGAACTATTTGAATTGTAATGAGTCGTGTCATAAAATTACCCCTGAAGTACCTTTTTATTTTGCCAATGTTCAGGAAAGAGCTTTTCATTCACCACTAATAATGTTCAGAGTAATGCCACTGAAGTAAAAATGCTGTTTTTATTGCTTTTATCTGTAAATTGGGAAATAAATAACAAATAACATATAAAAACTCTGACGATCTAGCCCATTTTGGGCATCAAAGGCCATTTATACTTTAGAAAATTGTAAAAAAATTGATAGCCTTACATATATCATAATATGTCTATAACTATCATTTGTGTCACTAAATATCTACGTATCTTCTCATGTTTGAAAAGTTTATGAGGTTTTCTGGGTTTTTACAAATGTGTCAAGCTGGGGTATCAAAATTACCATAATACTCAACCATAAGAGCAGCATAAATAAGACCTGAAACAGTTGACAACCTAGACAGAAATTAGATAAATGTTGCTCTGAATCATACCCTGGAGGTCGTGTCCGCAACACCTTTTGTGTCTTTGTGTCTTTTATGTCTTTGTCTTTTGTCTGAGGCATCAAATGTTTGAGAATTTTTTTTTTTTGCCATTGAAAGGCCCATCCTAGTGAGTAGTTAAGATCTCAAAGTCTGATTCATAGCAATCAATTTCTTTGAGATATGGCAATTTAGATATTGGTATGTAAAATGGCTTATTCGGTTAATAAAAAACCCTAAAAAACAATGGCGTCACACACCCTGGGCGTGACCAATACTGCCAGTGTAGATTTGGATTCTTATAGAACTATGTATAAGCTTTCATTAGAAATAAGTTTGGCTCTCATATTTTGAATTGGAAAATCTGTCAAATTCTCATGTCTCATATGGAATAGCCCCCTTATGTTTTTTTTTTTCTTTTCTTTTTTCTTTAACCGAGGCAGTGTATTTTAACAAGGAATCATCCTGTCCGCTTTGAACTGGCCTAATCATGGAGAGGTTGCGATTTTTCCTTCTTTTCATTTATCTTAATTGTTCATTTGTCTACAACTTCACTAGGGAGATCTCCTTAAATTGATTCTCCTTACTGTCTGCCATAGAGTTCTCATGATGTCGGTTTGGAGAATTTTGTATTGCATCAACCTGAAACCCCCTGATTGATGATTTCATCTATTCTCAGTACTTCTCTGCTAGCTATTGTAAGGAGAAATTCTGTCTTGGTCACTTACGGGAGTCAAAGGACAAAAATCCAGCCAGGAGAAGATTTCCTGTATTTAAGGGGGTTGCCCACATGATTCCCTAGGGAGCTGGCAAGTGTAGGGCTTACACGTTGAAAATATTGATGAAGCCAGCAGCAATATCCAAAGTTTTTCGTATGGAATTGATTGTCGGGCCGGATTACCCTTTAGTGCTGGGATGAACGAGTGTTGCGATCGATTTCCACAATGATCTCATGTTGACCTATGATTTTCTTGTCCTCTTTACACAGTACACGGTGGAGCATTTGTCGACGGAATGAGGTGGTTGCAAAGCTTGAAAGGTAGTGCGGAGCCAAGAATAGTATTTTTTTGAGGGAGCAAGAAGAACTAATGACAGTTGTATATATATGTATGTGTGTGTGTGCGTGCGCGCGTAGTAATTTTAGATATGTTTGTACTTATATTTATAAATTTGGCTGTATTTTACTCGGATATACTAGCTCTCTCGAGCTACACTAAATCCAAGTTTAAATAAAGTGATACGTATGCATGCATGCATGTATGTGTGGAAGTTTCAGTGTGAGAATTGTCGTTTCGCCGTTGCTGTTTCCTCAGTTACGAGCAGCCCTGATTCAAATTTGCATGGGCCCCTGACCTTCTTTGCAGGTCTGCGGTGAATGCGTGCGGGAACCATGGCAAATGTGCGTCTGTCGTCTGATCTGGACCCGCTGGTTTGAAAGGCATTTAGCCCTAGTGCAGGATTCAAAGTTGCACTGGTCCTTGATCTCTGTCGAAATGTTTAAGCGCCTATTATAGTGGGGCTTGTGTTCTGCTCGGGTGTTAGAGGAAACTAAGCACGAAGATGTACTCGCTGTGTTCAAACTGCACGCAGAGCTAAATCAAAAATTGTGTTGCCTCCCCTGACCAAGAGAGAATTTCTCCCTACGATATCGATACATTATCAAGGCGACAAGTGATGAGAATAAAGGAAGGTATTAGTTTAGGGGATTGCTAGTCGCTTCCAGCTCCAAATTCTCGGAACTGACATGGTGAGAATTGTATGGCAGACAGTAATCGTAGTCAGGTTGAGGACACGGACACTCTCACGGCAACTCCACCGATGAGAACCTGGCTTGAAATTTCAGTCTAAGTAGGTTGTCGTGTGAGGGGGGCTTCAAATGCAACTCTCAGCCCGACCGGTTCTAAATGACAAGCAAAACTCGCCTGCGAGAACGGGAGACGAGGAAAAGGTGCTGATGACGCGCTCTTGACCCCGAAACTCCCAAGATGTGATTGTCAAGTGTCCCCTCTAGCTGCCAGACATTTCCTTGTAGACAGGTTATGGGAATTGGGTGCGCGATCGAGGGGACATCATCTACCTGACGAGTTTGAGTATTCTCATTAGCTGTTTGTTGGATCGTGCATGAATATTATAGGGAGAAGTAACAGTTCAATCACTTCTGGCAGTTTAATTAGAGAGGAGGTTGAGATATGCTTGGCCTCCAAGTTCCGTGTCGATAGAGGATGTATGGTTCGATTACTTTTTAATTTTTATTTTTATTTTTCGGCTGTCCTCCCTCGCGTGGGTTCGGGTAGATTCTTGGGAAATGTGCGCTTGCCCAAAGTCCATCATCTCTCCACTACGAGAGTCCAGCCATGGAAATCCTCCAAATATGGTCAACCATTGTTCTGGCGCAGAATTCTGCGCCAGAACAATGGGACGATAGCTAGACTAGAGAACTGGACCGAGAAAATGGCGGCCAACCAGCCAGGAACCTTTCATTTTTCGCTGAGAATAGCTTTTTTTATTTCTTAACCAGTATGCGACTCCAACTTCAAAGTCGGACGGGCATTCCGAGGAATTTCTGGACATTGTTGTACTTGTGGATGAAACGAGGTGTTTCAAGAAAAGCTTGAAAGGTGAGTAACTGCTGGTTCATTGTTGGGTCGGCAAGGCTTTTTGGTAGCATGTCCAGCATGGACATGGTAATGATTTTTGTAGGTACGGCAAAGCCGACAGAGTAGACCAGTTAAGGGATTTTTTCGAATGCCCTATGAAGCAATCTTTTTCTTTTTTTTTTTTTTTTTTTTTTCCTCGATGTTCAAGAGTGTTTTGCAAGTTTTCCACCTCGAGACAGGGGCACTGGTTTTTAAATCCTTGCAAATGACTTTGAGGGTAGTGATGATCGATGGTGATGATCTCAGCAATGGCCCCAACAAGTTTAATAATAGTGATGCAAAAAGCGAGGGGGAAAAAAAAGACAAAACAAAAACAAAACAAAACAAAACAGTCCTTGGACTTTGGAAAGTGCCCACGATACAGACCAGTACTAATGAGAGCACTATTTGCCACAAAAACACAAACTCGTTTTATTGCCTTTCCACTTACGAGTTATTGTACAGCTGCCACGAAATCTAGAACTTGTTGAGTTAGAAGTCTTTGCCTGACAAAATCACTACCCAAATGTCAACAGTCGATAAAAGAGAGCCAAATTCCTTTTTGCTACCTCTAAGGCCTCTTTTTCCAATTTCTGTCGGTGTGGGAAGAATATTTTCCTCTAATATCAAACATTGCAACTACAGTAAAAACCCGCGTGTAAGAATGTCTGGCAAGACAGGTTCTTAAAATGTCTTCAATGAAAATGCCATTAAATAGTTATAGTGTACAAAATCAAAATCTAGAACCTGTTGAGTTAGAAGTCTTAAGATATCTTAAATGAAAGTGCCATTAAATAATTATACAGTACAAAATCGAAATCTAGAACTTGTTGAGTTAGAAGTCTTTGCCTGACAAAAACCCTACCCAAATGTCAACAGTTGATAGAAGAGAGCCAATTTCCTTTTTGCTTCTTCTAAGACCTCTTCTTCCAATTTCTGTCGGTGTCGGAAGAATATTTTCCTCTAATTTCAAACATTGCAACTACAGTAGAAACCCGCGTGTAAGAATGTCTGGCAAAACAGGTTCTTAAAATATCGTCAATGAAAATGCCATTAAATAATGATACTGTACCATACAATGTGTACTGAACAATGTACTTAATTGTACAGTTTAGAAGTTTACAGCCAGGAGGGCATTTTTTTTTTTTTCTTTTTTTAAACTTGCTTTGATACATGACTGGGAGCCATGAATACAGTGGGAGAACTGTATTGTTTTTTTACACATGTTTTACAGAAGTATCAGATGTATAGAAAACATTTGTTTTATGGTTAGAGACATATTTTGCTACGACATTGTTGAATCGTTATTCAGAATGACTCTTCTTATAAGAGCCATGCGGGTTTTGCTGAATAAACAGGTTCTGACATTTTTGGGTATCGACATCCAAAATTTCTGCCAAAAAAGGCTCTTAATTACTAGGTTCTTACACGCGGGTTTTAGCTGTATTCCAAAAACACTTGAACTTCAATTGCAGTTTTTTGTTTTGTTTTTTTTTTCTTTCCTTCTTTCTCTTTTTGTGTGTCTGGTTTTTGTTTGTTTTCAGAACCTTGTGAATTTCGAATCGGCTTTTTTTTTTTTTCTTTTCTTTTTCCTTTTTTTTTTTTTAAAACCTGAAACGTTTGCACTTGCGAGAGTCATTGCCCGGCAAAAACGCGACTCGAATGTCGGCACTTGACGAGCAAAAGACACAGCAGAAACATTCTTGTTTACAGCCTAGCCGCCAAGCGGTCTACAGTTCGCTCCTGTCGGTGTTCGAACACAGTGTCTTTTTTTACTCTCCGATCGAACCCTTTACACCCTGACGACGACGGTATCCGAATCTCTCTATACGTTTCTTTTGGCACCGGCAAGGAGAATCGGTTTCCCTAGCAGAGTTAGTTTTCAGGGTTGGCAATCGTTTCCTACCTTCTCGTGATGTTCTCGAATGACTCGGCTCTACCACCGTGGGGAGAAATCGGATGCTCGTCGCTCTCGGGGTTGGAAAGGGTTCGAATGTGCGCGGTCTGCTGAGGTCGGCTCTCAGGTGGCAGTCTGCTCAGAAAAGCAGCCAGCGAAGACCTGGGCGAGAATTCTCTGTTGCTCCTCGGGGTCGTCCGGCTGCAAATACCACAACCATCTCTGGTCCTCGCCACGAACACATCTTCGAAGGAGAAAGACCAGGGCGGCCAGCTGGCTCTGGCGGTCCTCGTGGTGACCGATGGCCGTGCCCAGCTTGGACAGGTGACTCCAGACATCTCCCCAGCCTCTCTCGAGTTGCAAGTGCTTCAGCCGCGGACACAGCATGCAGAGGAAACCCGCGTTGGCCACGCTTCGAAGCTTGGTCGAGGAACAGCCAAGAAGCTCGCGCAATGCGTTGACAAGGGACGGCCTTCTCTCCTCGGGGGTTTGGCCAGAGTTCAGCAGACGTGCGATGGAGGGCGCAAGTTCCAGCATGGCAGCCAAGCGCTGGTTGCGCTTCAGGCCGAGTCCCACTAGTGTGGGTCGGTCCAATTTGTTCATGAACTGGCACACGAGGCAGTCCTGGTTTAAGCACTGTTCCGCGACTCGCTCGACGTCCCCGCCTTCCTCGTCGCACAGACAGTACGGGCAGTTTTGATCTTCTTCGCCTTGCGAGGGGCGCACTGCCGGTTCTCCCAGGCACGTGCAGTTTCGTTTGGAAGTGGTCCACAACGAGCAGACTTTGGCTGCGACCGTCTGATCGCGTACCTCTCGGTAGCTCTCCTCTGCCGTACTCTGCCTCTCCTCCTTGGCGGCTCGTGCGACCTACGGCAGGAGAAAGAGAGAAAGGAAATGAAAACATGGGTCCATCTAGTCTCCCAGTGACTCGGTCTAGCCACAAACCCCCTCTAGACCCAAGATCTCGCCCATAAATTCTCCTTACTCTCTGACGTACAGTTCCCCATCACAAATTTGGTGTCGTGTGTCATATCATGATTCCTTCAGTGACTCGTTTCTTTTATTCTCATTACAGCTTACCGGTGTGGGGTCACAGGGCTGGTTGGCTCTCAAGAACCGTTCAAGCCTGTCCAGGGATTCCTCACTGGGAAGGCGCGAAGCACGGATTCCTGGCAGGGCTAACAGGGCTCGTCGAGGATCTCCTGCAGGGGGCGGCGGAGGGCTGGCCTCTCCTGGCTCTTGGCCGCTGACGCGCGAGGTGCTCGTCTCCTGGGGGAGCACGGTCCGCCGCCGAGCCGTCGGTCTCCTACTCTGTCGATAGCCGGAGCTGCCGCTCTGCGGGCCTTGCCGGCTCTGCCGGCCTCGCCGGCTCTGCCGCTGCGGCTCTGTTCCTGGCCCTGGCCCTGGCCCAGCCCCGACGCCGAGCTCTTCGATGACAGTGGTGGTAGACACAAAGCGCCGAAGCAGACTCTCCATGTGCTGCCTGACGGCGGTGTCGTGCCCCTCTGTACCCGGTCCGCCCGGCGGCAAGGTCTGCGATTCTCCAGCAGTGTCCCAGCCCACCGACAATTGGGACTCTGTGCCAGAACTGCTTCCTGCCTCGTCTTCCTCTGACGTTGGTGGAGAATGGAGCAGGAGTTGCTGCCAGCGATCTGTGGAGGTCCTCCTCAGGCCTTGTGCCTGCTCAGCCGTCAGTGCTGTTAGGGTCAAGAAGTCTATGCCGAATCGCGTCATCAGTTCGACCAGGCGGGCCGGTTTGTCGCGTCTGCCAGCGTGTTTTATCGCACTGGTGCGAGCCAACATCAGTTCGGATGTGGTCAGCCCCAGCCCCTCGATCATCGTTCGCGAAGTGAAGGCAGCTATGTCTCCTGCAAGATTGAAGCAAGAAAAAGAATGAAAAATGAAAATCAAAGCAAGACGCAATGAGAGAGAGAGAGAGAGAGAGAGAGAGAGAGAGAGAGAGAGAGAGAGAGAAAAAAAACAACAGAAAAAAAAAACAAAAACAAAAAACAGAAAAATCGAAAAAACCGCGGGAAAAACACACAGAAAAACGTAAAAACCACGGGAAAAGAAAAGAAAAACAAAAAAAGAAACCAGAAAAGAGAGACAGACGAACAAGCAAGAGGGCTTCTCTTTTTACAGGGGCCCTGTATAAGAAAACCATCAGAGATGGAGAGACTGATTGTGGACTGTTTTTGTTTGTCTCACCTGTAGACATGCTACGCACTGCCTGATTGGAGATGCGCGCTGCAACCACAACGTTTCCTGGCAGCAGACCCCCGTGAGAGTGGGCTATCAGCCGACGTGGGAAGCCGTGCGTGAATTGCGCGGAGATGTCGCTCCAGTGAGGGGCCCGGAGGTGCATGACGTTGCCGAAATCGTCCACGCGCAGATCTTCCAAATGACGGTCGAACCACTCGTTCCCCGTTCTCATTTTATCGCTCAGGGCATGGCCCGCCTGGTGGAACATGGTCTCTTTGGAGAGCTCGCCCCTCATCTCCTGGCTTCTGTCGGTGGAGCGCGGCTGTTGCTCGCACCATTCTTCTCGGCTGGCCACGTAGCGGGCGCAATAGTCCCGGCACTGGTCTAGGTCTCCGAATTGGACCTGTTCGTCAACATCCTCTGGGAAAAGCCCCCGTGGCAGCCTTAAGCTGTCGAAGAGGAACAGCTGGAAGTTGAATGCCGTGGGTTCTTCTGGAGATACGGCAAGACCAACTGGGAAGTACGGTCCGATCAGCCGGCTGGTAGACGGGCGTTCCTGCCTTGCTCTAATGCTGTTGTCGAGGGCCATGTGGGTGGCCGGTGAATCCCCCTCCACGATCGAACTGTCGTCAAGAAACTCTTGGCTGTGGGTGAGAATAAACAAAAAAGACATTGAAAAGACATCAGCGCTAGGGTACCCCGCTGGTGACTATTGTTAGTAGATTCTTAGTTGCTTGTCTCGTTTTTGTGTTTCCTTCGGGCTTTTTTAATACGCTGTCGGTCGTTCGCACGCGTAACGAGTCTCTCCTTGTTGAAAATCCATGAACCCTTCCGCTCCCACGATGTCTGTCTGCTCAACAATTCTCACGGCGTCGGCGCGGCCAGCAGAAAATGTCTACTCTTAGATCGATGTTAGAATGACGTGGCTGATCCACAGATTGTTATTAGGAACCGTCACTAGTACTGTTGTTGCTATCACCATCGTCACTGGAGTGAAAGGGTTCATTCTAACTCCAGAAACGCAGTGGGTTTCTGTGAGCGTCAAGTTTATCGAGCCAAGTTAGCCTTCAAATGCCTCGGACATCCCTCGCTAGCAACTAAACGACTGCCTGAATTAGCCCTTGGACTCTCCCAGAGGTGATTTGCATTGAACTTCTCCCTATAGTATCCCATACATTTATCCCGTTAACCCAGCTGGTGAGAATACTGCAATGAATTAAGGTTGGGTTCCCTTGATTGAGCGCCAAATTCTCGTCACCAATTGACAAGGAAATGTGTCGCAGCTAGAGGGGAGAATTAACAATCAGATCTGGAGAGTCCAAGGGTTGGGGTGCATTTCTGCGGTGACAGTTCATAAATAAAAGTTCTGACGTATCACAAACTGAAGTACAGGGATGTGAATACTCTAACTTCTAGTGGCGAGTCAAACTGGTCGGCGACAGGACCGACTGACCCGGTGACTAAGGGGCCGACCATTTAACTTCTGAGCTGGGGGGAGATTTTTGAAAACAAATTTCCTGCAAGCGCTTGTTGGAATAAAGAAAAAAGACATTTCATGCAGCCCAAATGTAACAGAAAAAAATGTAGCCAAAAATCGGGAAAAAAACAAAACAAAAAAACGCTATCCTGCACAGCAGATTGCTTGAAAAAAAGGGGGAAAAAAAAAATTCTTGATGACCCCGCCCCCCTCAACAGTTAAATGGTCGGCCCCTAAAGGTGTCATGAACGAACAGGGCTGGGTTGTTCAAAGGCGGGTTACAATAACCAAGGATTCGTTTGAAATTTGATTTCAGATCTGAAAGCTTTCAAAAGAAAACTTCCGTTTAATTCCATTTGTCTACAGTTTGATAATTGAATGCTCTAATAAAATGGGAAAAATCAGCCCGAAACCACTTTTGAACAGAGAAATATAGAAACCCGGATTAAATTTTAAACCTGGGTTAGCACTAATCAGCCTTCGAACAACTGGGCCCAGTTCTTCACCAACGCGTCATTACCGCCAAATTCGCTCCACTGTTGTCGAATGGCGCTTTGTGTCGATGGAATTGCGCATTAAAAAAAATTATTTCAAATGGTAAAATGTACCTTGCTTCTCCCATGACATCATCATCTGGCCCCTCCTTGTCACTATCGCGCCGAGTCGCACGGCCGCTGCTGTAAGAGAAGACAGGAGTGCTGTTTGAGATCGACCTACATCATATTTTGATGTTCCACTCGTCTCCAGTGCCGAATTAAATTTGGTAAGCAAATCAAAGGAGTCGGTGCCGTGCCGGGAATCAAAAGCGAGAGCCATCGAGTCGTTGAAAAGAAAAACAACACAACAAAACAAAACAAAAATGTTTGAAAAATGAGATAAGAAAAAAAAAAAAAAGAAAAGGTGATTTGGAATTGAAATGCTTTTGATTTCAGTTTTTGCCCTTGCCTCCGCTTCTCCCTTGAGCACAAGTCATCCGAGAATTAAGTTAAGATCGGCACAAACACGCCAATTACCACGGATTAATACAGAACGTTTTAAGAATTGCCATTTGAATGGAATCAGGCTAAGTAACAATCTACATCCTATGTTTTCATTGATTTTATATCATTATTGTAAACGATCTTTACTCTCTGTAACGTTCGTCGTGTATTTTAACGAGCGAACTAAAGACACATCAACATCAACATTACCATTACAATTACAATGACAATTAATGGCACAAGAAGAAAATCGAGGCTGAATCCTAACCTTGTGGCCTCGGTAGCTTCTGTCTGCAGGAAATCGGCGCCGGAGTAGGTGGCTCTTTGGCTTCTTGGAGTCGCAGACGCACTTTCGCCCCTCGATGTCTTTGTCCGTTTGCTTCTTGGGGGCATGTGGAAATCTTCTTGCTCCCTTGGAGCGCACTTGGCAATATGAACTCTTGATCGCGCAGCTTATTGACCTCACTCGGAGCGTACGATCTCTCGTAGTCGAGAACACAATTATTTGCACTACGCGACAGTGAGCGTGCAAGGTATTTACAGTCCTTCACCTGTCGCGCATAACTGTATCGCGTGTCGAATGACAGGAAACGAGCTCAGATATGCGGAAGGAAGCAAATGCGCTCTTAGCTGGAAAGGAAACACGGTCTCAAAACAAAAGCAAACGCGCCATTGGCACCGGAAGACAGATTCTCCCCCGGTGTTTCTTCCAGTTTCGTTTGTGTTTTCTGCCTGCCTGCCTGCCTGCCTGCCTGCCTGCCTGCCTGCCTGCCTGCCTGTTTTGTTTGTCTGTTTGTTTGTTTGTTTGTTTGTTTTGTTGGTTTGTTTTTCTTTCTTTGAAACCCAGGTCTGTTCCCCTCTTTTAATTTCCTTTTAAACGCAGCTTCTTTGGTTGTGTTTACTTCACTTTTGAAACTCGATCCGATTAATTTTAAAACAGGAAGGCCAATATGCGCTCTTGGACAGGCAGGAAGTGAAAAGAAAAATAGCAGGATCTGCATTTCAAAATGAATCTGCCGTATTTACCTAGTTACAAATGTGTTCTTAGTAGCGTAGATGTAGATGTTACGCTCAACTCGAAGCGTCTGTCTAAAAATTGCTGCAGGACATAAACTTCCGCGTACAAACAATTAAACCACAAACAGGAAGCCAATACGGTCTTCAATAGGAAGTGAACGTGGCCGCTTGTTATTCATTCATTTTTTTGTTTGTTTTTTTTTTTTGTTCTCTTCAAAAGGCAACCTTTTCAAGGAGATTTAGGAGGTCAGAGGTCAGGTTTTCTCGTACATTCTCTGTCGAGTTTCGATGAATGTTGGACCTCACGGGATCAAGTTGAAACTTGGACACATCTCTCTGGTTATATTCGGGCTAAAGAAATCATTTCGGTAGTATATTACAAAGCTAAGATACTGCGGCATGTAGGAAAAATAAATTCCCATAGCTGCCTTTGAAGCTTTTTTCTTTTTTTTTTTTTTTCCCTTCTCCTTCTTAATCTTCTTCTTCAAGTTCGACACTGGCAGAATTAGAATGCACGATTTCAACAAAAATGCGGGAAACTACATGTATAGTTGATGCTTAAGAATTCATATCTCTCGTTAGCAAGTCAAGGCTAGAGAAGTGATGTTGGTACAATTAAAAAGCTAAAAGAATTCTACCTGTAGAAAAAGGTTATTTGAAAAGGCTGCTTTGAAAGGATTCATTTGTTTTTAAGACATCCTTGAAGTTCATGAATGGCAACGCTATTTAATGGAAACGGCGCAGAAACGTCATTTATGCTCGATGCGAGAAAACTCACATCTCTCGTTATATCGAGGCTAGAGAAACGATTTCCATATCCTTACAAAGCTAAATTAGTGCTGCACTTAGGAAAAATACATTGCAACGCTCGCGTTGGATCAGTCACATCAAAAACGGGCCATTTCAAAGACCACGGGACATTTGCAGGCTAGAGTCGGGTCGGGGAGCGGGGAGGAGGTGGGGCGACTGGTAACCAGCCAGACCACCAACCCCTTCACGCTACATGAAGCTGATTGTTAAGTGGTGAGGTTCACCGTGCTTTGCTTGCTCTAAGAAATTTAATTTGCTTCGGGCCAAGGTTAGCGTTCTCTGTCTCCGCTCAAGCTCCCGCATCCAGAACGACCAGGGGGGACAAAACACGCACGCACGGTGGAGGAACTCCTCCAGGCCCTCGCGCGGTGGCTGACTTGGTGAGTGCCATTAGATTGCCACTGAAAGCCCCATTAGTGTGATTTAAAGAAAGCCTTGGGCCCCTCTCGCTATATGCGCATTCCATTCCATTCCATTCCATTCCATTCCATTCCATTCCGTCGTGTATGGAAAGCCATACTGGACAAAAGTGGGCGAGAATAGTTTTGTTGGCCGAGAAATCATTTTGTCACGCGATCAAGAAAAACATTTCAGTGCCCGGTGATCGACCCCATTTAATATGGCCTTTCATAATTATAGTACCTGTCCAATCGATCTACGCACTGCTCGCAAAGAGCAATAGATATAGCTTCCCCCGCGGATTCATGAAAACTACTTTTACAGCAAACTGGAGAGCCAACTCGAGAGCCAGTTCAAATCCTGCAAGCCTAGTTACTCTTCATTCAAGGCTCACTGATTCAGAAATTCTCAAAATGCATTGACCAAATCGCTTTTGGCACAACCTCTACTCCAACCAATAAATGTATCGATGAATTGATATATTGTTAACGTTCACTTTATTAGCTGTCATCGTGATTGGTCTCCCCTAGACCTTTCATTTGCATAATTATTATTGATATCATTGTATTTATTCATACAGTCATTTCATGCTAATGTCTTTATTTATGCATTATCTGTATTTATAACCATTTTATATTAGGATATATTTTTAAATGTAAGTGTATTATAGTCTACTAAGTAGATAGCAGGTCCACATCAGCAACTGATGCCATCTACTCAACCTGCTTTAACAAATCAAGAATGTATGTCTGTGTGTAACCAATTTTTTATCATATTTCATTCTCATTGCATTGCTTGCTCACCAACTCCAAATCCTCTTCAGCCCTAATTGAAACCCACAACTCCATCAAAAAACTGCATGTCTTATGTGACCATGCCTAGCTGCTAAAGATACTCCTTGTTATACAGCTAGGCTATCCTTAAAAATTCATCCATAAACAGAGCAGTTCTTAACTCCATTCTGCTGCTGACTAACCCATAGCCCAGAAACTATCACAAGGCTTCTCCGGTCAGTGGTCTTAGGCCACAAATAGTCTGCAAGTAGGTCTATTTCCACTGCAAATTCAACCTTTCATCTATAATTATCATCACAGTGACCCTCACTCCTCCTCCATAAATGCTAAAACCAAAGCAATCCTCTAATATTTTGGACGCGCGAGCACAAAGAGCGCCGCCCTGCGATACTCACAAACAGTCTCCGACCTGTCCTCGTGCCTTCTCAGGCGCGTCCTGCCCAAAACCCTCTGCCAACCCCTTACTCTTTCCATCTCTATATTCTTATAAGCAATTCCCACTCCCTAAGGCCTGGGACCAAAGCAATCCTCTAATATTTTGGACGCGCGAGCACAAAGAGCCCCTCCCTGCGATACTCACAAACAGTCTCCGACCTGTCCTCGTGCCTTGTCAGGCGCGTCCTGCGCAAAACCCTCTGCCAACCCCTTACTCTTTCCATCTCTATATTCTTATAAGCAATTCCCACTCCCTAAGGCCTGGGACCAAAGCAATACTCTAATATTTTGGACGCGCGAGCACAAAGAGCCCCTCCCTGCGATACTCACAAACAGTCTCCGACCTGTCCTCGTGCCTTCTCAGGCGCGTCCTGCCCAAAACCCTCTGCCAACCCCTTACTCTTTCCATCTCTATATTCTTATAAGCAATTCCCACTCCCTCAGGCCTGGGACCAAAGCAATCCTCTAATATTTTGGACGCGCGAGCACAAAGAGCCCATCCCTGCAATACTCACAAACAGTCTCCGACCTGTCCTCGTGCCTTCTCAGCCGCGTCCTGCCCAAAACCCTCTGCCAACCCCTACTCTTTCCATCTCTATATTCTTATAAGCAATTCCCACTCCCTCAGGCCTGGGACCAAAGCAATCCTCTAATATTTTGGACGCGCGAGCACAAAGAGCCCATCCCTGCGATACTCACAAACAGTCTCCGACCTGTCCTCGTGCCTTCTCAGCCGCGTCCTGCTAAAAACCCTCTCCCAACCCCTTACTCTTTCCATCTCTATATTCTTATAAGCAATTCCCACTCCCTCAGGCCTGGGACCAAAGCAATCCTCTAATATTTTGGACGCGCGAGCACAAAGAGCCCCTCCCTGCGATACTCACAAACAGTCTCCGACCTGTCCTCGTGCCTTCTCAGGCGCGTCCTGCCCAAAACCCTCTGCCAACCCCTTACTCTTTCCATCTCTATATTCTTATAAGCAATTCCCACTCCCTAAGGCCTGGGACCAAAGCAATACTCTAATATTTTGGACGCGCGAGCACAAAGAGCCCCTCCCTGCGATACTCACAAACAGTCTCCGACCTGTCCTCGTGCCTTCTCAGGCCCGTCCTGCCCAAAACCCTCTGCCAACCCCTTACTCTTTCCATCTCTATATTCTTATAAGCAATTCCCACTCCCTCAGGCCTGGGACCAAAGCAATCCTCTAATATTTTGGACGCGCGAGCACAAAGAGCCCATCCCTGCGATACTCACAAACAGTCTCCGACCTGTCCTCGTGCCTTCTCAGCCGCGTCCTGCTAAAAACCCTCTGCCAACCCCTACTCTTTCCATCTCTATATTCTTATAAGCAATTCCCACTCCCTCAGGCCTGGGACCAAAGCAATCCTCTAATATTTTGGACGCGCGAGCACAAAGAGCCCCTCCCTGGGATACCTACAGACAGTCTGCGGTATCTCCTGGCATCTCGCCAGATGAGTCCTGGCAAAAAACCTGTATCCTATTCTGTTCTGTCCTTACATACCAAACTGCTACTGTGTCACTGCCGAGATGCCCTTGGTGATTCTCCCTACTCTGTTTATTTTTCATGTAACAATGATTGTTTTTTTTTAATTATGTCAAAGGGTACAAATAAAGTTGTTGGTGCTTGATATTGTAAGGAGGATTTCTGCCTTGGTCGCCTCTGGGAGTTAGAGGGTTCACCATGTTATCACATTCTATATGACATGAATTATCTGGTACATCTTTCATCTTTCATCTTTTTTTGTTTACAGGACTTTATTTCAGAGGACCAGAATCAGAAGTTATTACAAGAGCATGAAGGTATGCATAATACTGAATTAGTGGAATTATATCTCTTGAGTTTTCCCAAAATTCCCAGTAATTCTTAAGCCTTTCACTGCCAAGATCTCATTAGTAATTCTTCTTTCTGTCTGCCATACAATCTTTTTCATGTAAGTTTGGAAAATTTGCTATTGGATCCACTAAAAATCCCCTTGACTTGCCTGCTTCAAATGGACTTGATATCATGAGCAGGAAATTCTGTCTTGGTCACTCATGGCAGTGAAATGGTTGATAAATTTCAGTTTGCGGGATCTACAAGAACACTGAAACAGTATACAGTAACATAAAAATATGCTGCTTGACAAATGACATTTGAATTGTAACACATCCAAAGAAGTTACAACCACATTAAATGAACTCAAAGCCTGACCCTGGAAGGAAAGGCTTAAATACCACTTGTATTATCTTACATCCATGATTAAATGACTCATTGATTGGTATTCATGGCAACACACATAATTCAAGCAAGTCATTGTATTTCATGGAAAAGCCAATTGACAGATTCTATTTACATTTGTGTCAAATCCATTTGGATGATTTATTTGGACTATTTTCAATGAGTGGCCATAATGGAGGATAATTGTTTTAAAGTTTTTTTTCTAGTCAGTCAAAACTATTTGACATGTAAAACTGAGTTGAGCATATAAATCAATTTCACTGACCACTTGAATTCTTACTTGGGGGTTAGTGATGCCTATATTTATTTCATACTAGTTGCCTCCAAGTTTTCCTAAGCTTCCCAGTCATTGTTAACACTTTCACCAAGATAGCATTAGCAGTTCTCCTTACTGTCTGCCATACAATTCTTCTCTAAGTTGGAGAATTTGGTATTGGATCAACTAAAAATTCTCTTGTGGATATTTTGTAAGGAAAGATTGAAATGACTTATGTGGAACCCGACCTTAATCACTCCATGCCTAAAACTATTTCCTTATTTTTTGGTACAGTGTGAACTCAGGATAATCCCCTAACAGATTTTTCCTTCATTCTCCGCCTCACATGTGTGCTTCATATGGAATTCATCCTGTGAGAAGAGAATTTCCTTGTCACTCATGGCTGTGAAAGGGTTAATTATCTCTCAATATTAACAGCTGCCAAGGCCGCCTGCTGTTTGCATTGCGTTGCCATTGGTTTTTTGTAATCGGATGCTTTGGCGTCTTGGCGTCTTGCTTCGCGTCAACAGATTTCGTGTGGCTTTCAGTTTTGTCCACTTTGCACTAAACCTTGCGTTCAAGCTTCACCGATAGGTAAGTACCTTTTTCTCATTTTGTGTAGGCAGTGTCAGATTTATAGTTAGGGGCGGAAGATTGCCGTGAAGATTATTTCGGCTAAGGCGGTGAACTGATTTATAATAACCTAACTGGAAACGTGCTTAACACTCGAGTGAACGCCCTCCGTTTAGCTTGAAGAGCCTCGAGAACAAACTCTTAGGCTTCAAAGGAGATCGAACGTTTGGAGCAGTTAATTTATTTATCACGAGTATATCTGCGTTACTTTTCTAATGTACATTTTGTCGTTGCATTTCTGTTGTCATGGGGCTGACTGTATAATCGCACCCTTGAGCCAGTGTTTAGGCCGTTTACTTTGAAGAGCCTCGAGGCTGTTCGTCAGCAAGTGAGAAACTATAACTTAGATTTAAAAGGACGTGGCATATAGGCGTACTTTTTTAGCACGTTGTTCTGCTTCATTTTTTTTTATCATTACATGTTGGCGTTGCATTTTTGTAAACATGGGGCTAGCTGGTGTAATCGGAGCCTTGAGCGTCCCTAACGCCACCGCGGTTTAGGCGTTTAGCTGGAAGAGCCGAGAAGCTGTTTGTCAATCGGCTCCTTTTCCTTGAGTGAGAAACTGCGGCACACTGCGTTGGTGGGGGGGTCGTGTGAGGCCGTTGCTATGAAATGAATGCTTTGCTTGGAACGGAGCCTCTAATTGATCTTTCGGGAAAAATAGGGTTTGGAAAAAGAGCGACAGAGTCTAGTTTGGAACCTTTCTCAAGATAATTTTGGCTGCAAATTGCGTAGGAGACGTTAAGTAACATGGTAACCACCATTTTGATGTCCAATTGAGTCATGCGCAAAATGAATAGCTCGTGGACTAGTGTTGATGAACCGAGGCAACCATTTGCGTTCAAAATGTCGGAAACTCAATTTGGCCTTCAAAGCTTTGACGCTTGTGAGTTGACGGGATCTCCTTCAGTTTAGTTTCGCCTTGAATACGGGGTTCAAGAGAGTTGACGAGGCATTTGAAGCCGTCCAAAGAAACTGTTTCCCTAGGTGTAATCGTCCTTTTCATTACACTACTTGACACATACCCTGTTAATGAATGTACTTTCCCACTTAGCTAAAGCACCGCACTGAAGTTCATTTACAAAATGGCAGAGGGTCTTCCAAAGTTCCAGGTTGTTGAGTACGACGCCACGTCAAGTTCAGAGGAACTGCCGTCAGACAACGAGGCTGGGTGTTCCTATGTCATCTCCTCGCGCCACCTGAGCCCTCCGCGAGTTCCGCAGAGCTACAACAGCGACAAAGGAGGTGCTAACACCGCACTATATCAACGCGCAAGTAGTGGTAGCGACTGGAGGGACAGTTTCTCCTCTGAGAGCGACACCTCCCCTGAGTTGCCGCCGCCACCACCGCCGCCTAGTCTCAACCCGCCAAGACCACCACCAGAAAAGCGACGAAAACTGGTCAAAAAACGTCACCGCCGCGATAGAGGAGAGAGGCCCTCTCCTTCCCGTAAACTAGCAATGACAAATTATGCGGAAACTGCGGATCAGCCTGCGCCAGTCTGTCAGCAAGAAACACAGCCTCAACGCCCCCCTGATAGGGAAGTGGTCCCGGACGCTCTTGCATGCCAGCCCGGACCTCCGAGTACCGGAAGGTCGCGAAAATATGCAGTGGGCGAATCGGAAATGCCCAACGATCTAAAAGAGTTCCTGCGAAAGGTTGACCATTTTTTCACCCGCAAACACTCACTCGCGCGTCAAGGCATGTACGTGTCAGAAACAACAATGGTGAAAAGCCTTGAAAGGATCTACGGTGAGTTTTATAGTTCGTGAAAACAATACAAACAAACAAACAAGGCAAACAAACGGAGGCCTTTTATTGATGACGGCACTAACCCAAATTTCCCTTAAAATCTTCAGGCTTTCTGGGCTATTGCAAGAGCCGCGGGGAATATCTGTCGCGCAGACTCTTTGAAAAGCGCTCCTTGATCGAGTCATATTTGGACTATCTTAGGGTAGGTGTATGTAGGTGTATGATAAATACTTTGTAGACATAAAGAGCAGCAGAACACCAGGTGAGCTCTCGCACAACAGAAAGAAAAAAATTAGAGAGAGCAAGCACCTGGAAAACAAACTCAGAGCAGCGGTCTCAGCTGTTGCCTTTCCTTTTTCAACAGGATGAGAGAGGTCTTTCGCCAGCAACTATATCTAACCACGCTTCCTCGCTTCTGTACCCGCTGAAGTACATACACCGCCGACAGGCCCCAGATTTCAAAAACGTAGAACTCATTCAACAGCTGCGCAAGATGGCCACTCTTCTTCAGAGACAAGGAGAGCTCGAGCGGCCAAGAACGCAACAGGAACTGGCGGCCCTCAATCGTTGGATTTCATGGTAAGCAAGCGAGTGTCTTTTTTTTTTCTTTTTTTTTTTTTCCGTGTCTCGCCTGGGGTTGACATCTGTCCTTGTTTTTTTTGCTCGATAGGGAGGATGTTCTTAAGGCGCTCGCCCTTCAGCGCGAGAAATTCGAGGCTTGCCTGGTTAGGAAAGCAAAAGCACGCGAAGCCAGTGACTTGGTATTGTTATCGCTGTACGTCCACATTCCGCCAAGTCGTTGCCTAGAGATACGGACTCTGGAGGTAATGAAACAAGAAGAAATCACAGGCCTATTCCAGGCCGCAAGCTTCAGAGAGCGAAACATTCTCCTCTTGAACACAGACCGCTCAGCGACGCTGCATCTCCAACGCTACAAAACTTGGCGTCACCACGGGCACGAAGAAATTCCAATTCAGGTTAGTGGCGAGTTTCTTCTTTGATAACTTAAGTACCTTTTAAGAATCACGCGAGGCTGCCAAAGTCTTAATTGCCTAAGTTGTATCGACAGACAGACAGACAGACAGACCGATAGACAAGTTGCATGAAGAAAAACATGCGAGGGAGCAGTTCATCTAATGTTCTCCTCTCTTGTTTTCCACCTTAGGCGAACAGCGAATTGGCCAGACTGTTGCACAACTTTGTCAAAGATTTCCGACCATTGCTGTCCGACCCTTCACAGAACAGCACGCTACTCGTGGTGAGTTCACCGCACTGCACTGCTTTATAGCTATTCATACCGTAATCGTTTCTCTCTTGTTTCTGTGCTGTTTTTGTCGTTTCAACAATCCTAGGAATGACAGCAGTAACGATAATACCTCTTTGTTGCCTGCAGAATGCCAATGGCCAGCCCTTCACTAGTAGTTCGTATACGTCTCACATCAGAGGACTCTTACAGAGGTTGACTGGCCGTGCGGTCTCAGTCAACGGCCTTCGCTCCGCATTTCTGACCTGGGCGCTCAACCGGGGTGATTGCGATGAGCAAATGAAAGACAGCCTAGCCAAGGCCCTCAGACACACTCGGAGAGAGGCTGAAGAGACGTACGACCGGCGCACTGCTGCCGAAAGGCTGAACTTAGCGCTTGACTTAGCACGTGGGCAGGCGGAGGAGAGCCTCTTGCCAAAAACACTGGAGGCTCCACAGGACAGTGAACAGCACGAAGCGGACGACATTCGGCCAGGACAATTTGTAGCACTGGTAGAGCCGGAAAGCACGCTCCAGGCTCCCAGAATACTGCTTGGGAGAGTACAAACCATACTGGAGAATAGAACGGCTTCGTTGCTTTGGTACGAGGCGGATGCTTCGGGTAGTTATTCGCTCGCACTGGACGGGTCGTTCTGGACAGAGAGTCTGGATGCATTGGTGCCTGTCCGGGTCCAGAATTCCAAAAAGCCACAAGCGTATAGACTCAAGGAGACAACGAGGTCCATTCACAAGAAAGTTCATGATTCCTAGCCCGGAAAAAGAAAATAAAAACAAAAATAAGAGACGATAGACGATGCATGTTGTACTAGTTTCTAGTAGTTTGGTTTTTGTTCGCTCTACTCACTCTAATTAGCCCGTTTGACCGGCAGATTGGAAACCTTACCAAGCTAAATCAGCGGTATATCTGTAAGCCAAGCGTGCCGGTTCATGGCAAAATTGAAGATTAATTTTCGGATTAACAGGAGTGTGGCGTTTACAATATACGTTTCTGTTTTTCTTTTTTTTATGTTGTTGTTGTTGTTGTTTGTTTTCCAATCAATACGCTCAAGAGAGTATTACCGTTACACCATAGATTAGTCATAGCTAGGGGAAACCCCACGCTAAGATGATGAATTTGAGCAAGTTTTGCACACCATCTATTTGGGTAAGCGCAAGTGCTTGGTACTAAGTAATTTTAACATGAACACGCTTTCTAAGAGCACTAAACCGAAAGAGATATCTTAATCTGATCCATTCAGAGGGTTTTAATCGCTTGGTATTCGAGGCAACGTATATAGCTGAAACAAAAGTTAGTTGCTTATATCATGTCCACTCGAATTTTGCCACTTCAAATACAAGTGGAAGTATTGCAGCGGAAATTGCTGACCAATTGCATGTTTTTAGCCTTGTGTACGATCCACATTGTAGCCCCATTCCTGATGCAATGGACGTTAGAGATTCTAAAAAGTTTGACGCGATTTCTTTTCCAAATGCGTTAAAGAACGCAAACTGGCTTCCCGTGTAAATAATAATAATGATACAAATGAGAGTGTGTCGAGATTCCTTCGCATTTTCAACAGAATTAGCAATGGGCATGCATCTTTGAAAATTAACAAAACTAAGAAAAAGTCGGCATTTAAACCCTGGGTAACTGGAGGTTTAAGGAAATCAATTAAAATTCATAATCAGCTTTGTAAGAGAATGAACATGATAAATACAAACTTTATCATCGCAACAAAATAGTGGCCATTAACAAAATATATCGCGCACTTTATGATAATAATAGGTAGTTGAAGATTCCACGAACTCTCAGAAAATGTGCGATAACACGAATGTCACCAAACACAAGTTGCAAGTAAACGACAAAAACTTTGAACGGCCGTTCTCAATATCAAAAGCGATCAAGAAGTACTTCTGCAATGTTTCCGCCGAACTTGCATCTCAACTTGCTTGCCAAATTAAATCGCCGCTCCCCTTCTTACGAGCACAGGGGAACCCTAACATTGAGACTCGTTCCGCTTTATCAGAGTAAATTAAGCTTAATGCGTATTAGGACGATGAACAATTATATGACTCGGATAAAGACCCTAGATTACTGGACAAGTGGCTAATGCATTAAGGTAATATTGCAAGCCAATGGTACAAAAGCAACGGTATGATTGTCAATCCCAAAAAAAAACCAAACCAGCATAATAGGAAAGTTACATCATGTATCCTCTTTTCCACTACAAAAATCAATTGACTTGTTTGGAATTTCTGTGGATGACACACTTTGCTTTGATGAAAACGTCTTTGACGCAGTTAACCATTCCATTCTGGCTTTCCAAACGATCTTTCTGGGTGGAATTTTAGTATCCTAACCCTAACCCGGCTTTTGTCAACCTAGGGTTCGGCTTAGGGATGAACCCTAACCCTAACCCTAACCCTAAACCCTAACCCTAACCCTAACCCTAACCCTAACCCTAACCCTAACCCTAACCCTAACCCTAAAATCTAAACACTAACGCTTAGAAAAGCTTGCTATATGGAGCGATTCTATCCTAACCGCTCAAAGCTATCAGTGGGATTTTGGTTCAATACTGCACCACCCTTCGTTAATAGAGGTCAGATCTACACGATTTTTTCCGTAAGTTTCTTTTTCATGGACAAAAAGGGCCTGGGAAGAACTTTTAACGTCACGTGACGTGACCTAACTTCATTAGTTCTCTGAATATAGAAATCCAATAGGTTTATTTCAGTGCCTGCCATTGTTTTCGTTGTTTTATGTGTGTGTGTGTTCCGCTCTCCTTTTTAACCTTAAGTACTTTGTACCTAAATAACGCCAACAAACCTTTTTTCAGTTGTGTAAAATAGGAGAAGCCTGTAGCTCGCATAAGCCTCTTCGTTTCCCTAAAGGTTCCTCGCCTTATTCTAAATCTCCAGTTATTTACATCAATGTATAATCATTTCATTCATTTTGTCTCTACTGAGGTATCAAATATTACAATACTGGCAGAGACAAAGTACCTTATTATCACTTATTTTCGCGATACTTAATTTTCGTGATTTCAACAAATTCGCGAAATGAAAGTCCCGCGAATGAAAGGTGCCGCGAAAATTAAAGACGCCAAGTTTAGAGACCTTTATTTCAAGCTTTCCGTCTGCTAGGAGTTGGAGGGCTCAAACTTCAATTCAAGGCAAACCCTTCTTCCTCATTATGTGACTAATCTTGCTTGTATTGGCTTCTTAAAAAGATGTTACTAAGTTGCTGACATTGTTGAACACTTCAGCCAGTTGTTTGTTGCGTTTAATGTTTCTATTCCGTTGTGGTTAAATAAAATACAGAAATGGAGGTTTATAAAACCAGCACTAGTTACTTGATTCGCAAAATTTAACTACCTCGAAAAATGATGACTCGTCAAAGTCGCAAATATTAAGTCCGCGAAATATTTTTGTTCCAAATATGCGAAAGTAAAGTGGCGCGAAAATAAGTGATAATAATAAGGCATGCAAGAAGACTTAGAAATCAAATGTATAAAAAACGGCTGACAAGCAAAAAATGTTATTTAACGTAGAGCGCATTCTTGTAATTATTCGTTAGTTTCTAATTTTTTTGCAATGGTTTAAATAGAAAAATTACGAAAACAAGGAAACATGATTGTGTGAACTGCCTTGACATGCGCTTCCCGACAAGGGCAGGAGGCTCGGGATGCTTGGGACTGGCTGGCCTTAATTGATTGGCAACAATGACGTAAATAAACGATAGCCGAGCGTAGGGGGTCATGGCTGTTAAAAAGCTACCGAAAAAAGCGGTATAAATTACAAAACACGAATGACTAAATGAATGTGGAACCCGACCTTAATCACACCATGCCTAAAAATATTTCCTTGTCAGTTTTTAGCCCCAGAAATATATCCCTCCCTGCCTATTAAATGTATGAAAGCGATCTTTGTATTTGTTTTTGCGCGATATTTGTACTACACAAGGCACCGCTGGATGATAATTCTCGTCACTCTCTGTAGTACAATTCTTGTGATGTTAGTGCAGAGAAGTTGGTAGAGGATGAACTCAGGATAATCCCCTAACAGATTTTTCCTTCATTCTCCGCGTCACATGTGTGCTCAATATGATATTGATCCTGTGACAAGAGAATTTCCTGGTCGGCTCATGGCTGCGAAAGGGTTAATTATTTCTCAACATTAACGGTTGCCAAGACCGCCTGCTGCTTGCGTTGCATTGCGTTGCCATTGGTTTTTTTGTAATCGGACGCTGTCACATCCCGACGCTGGTATATGAGCTTTGTTCGCGTCCCCATCACGTACAGTTGCGGTAGATTTCGTGTGGCTTTCAGTTTCGTCCACTCTGCACTAAACCTTGGGTTCAAGCTTCACCTATAGGTAAGTACCTTTTTCCCATTTTGTGTAGGCAATCTCACAGTTTTCTAGTTAGGGACGGAAGGGTGCCGTGAACGTTAATGTTCTAGGGCGGTGAACTGATTTGTATTAATCTAATTGAAAATGTGCTTAATTAACACTCGAGTGGACGCCTTCCGTTTAGCTTGAAGAGCCTCGAGGAGAAACTCTTTGATTTCAAAGGAGATCGCACGTTTGGCGCAGTTAATTTATTTATCATGAGTCTATCTGCTTTACTTTTCTAATGTACATTTTGCCGTTGCATTTCTACTGTCATGGGGCTTTCTGTACGTGTGTAATGGGAGCCTTGAGCGTCCCTAACGCCAGTGCGGTTGCGGTTGAAGCCGTTTAGCTTGAAGAGCCGAGAGGCTGTTTGTCAATCGGCTTCTTTTTCTTGAGTGAGGAACTCTTACTTTTCAAAGGAGATCGCATGTTTACACATTTTTCCATGCTTGTCCGGTTATTTTGCTTAATTTTTTGATTTCGTTTTCTTTTTTTTTTTCCAGTTTATCATCATTCAAATAACAACTTTGAACTTCATTCAGACAACATCTTTTAGATTATTGTAAGATATCACATAGCAAGATAAAGATGGCCAAAAGTTTTTCAGAAAATCCGAGGCCTGAGCAACTCCGTAAGTAATTTTTTTTGGGGCAAGAGGTACTTCGCAAAGTATTCGCAAATTTGGTAATGTGAAAACTAACTATTCCAATGTGTTTGATTGTTTAGAAACACGCTGTTTTATCTGTTTGGGTGAGGAAAGTCCTCTACAGCGGACCAGCTGCTGTAAGCAGCTTAGTCACTTTGAAAGCTGCTTGAAGGAATGGTTTAGAAGACAACTGGGAAAAAGAGAAGTCGTTTGTCCACACTGCAAGCAACCAGTCCCAACAGACACCTTACGAAGTCTAAACTTACACCTCAGACCAAGTGGCGCGTCAGGGAGATGGCAATCAGCAGAAAGTTGGGCTCGAGATACTGTGCGACAGTGGGATGAAACTACAGGCTATTGGGAAGACCCAGCGTTTTGTAGCATTATGGCGCACCGCCTTCCTGAGGGCGTGAACTTTTTTAGAGATCCAGAAGATCGTTTTTTTATCAATACCTTTGACATTTTAGAAGGCCGGCAAATTGAAATGTTTCTTGGATCTACGAAAAAAATGGCATTTCAGAGGCTACATTTTGCGTTAAATAATTTGGCAGCAAATTAAATTTAGTTGTATTTGTTACTTAAAAGAACTTGTGTACCGTATTTCTTTCATTTTCTTGGGCGCTCTACACTAGGGAGAGCACAGGTCCCAATCAAAAAAGAAGGTGTTCTTTTCTTTTTATTTTTCTAATAAAATAAGTATTATGTTGTGGGATAATATAATTGTTGATTGATTATTTGAGTGGGCGTGGGTAGTTTTATGTGTGTGTGTGTGTGTGTGTGTGTGTGTGTATGTAAACTCCTCGCAACCATTTTTCCAAAATAGAAAGTAAATAGCGAACTTCGCCGCATGTCAGCTTAGTTTAGTCATCCTTTCACGTCACTATATATATACTTTTTTTAAAGAAAAATTTTACGTTTCGAAGTGGAGATGAGTTCCCGTGACACTTCTGCGGTCTTTCCTTACACTTAGGTGGCACGGAAAGCCGTAAAAATCTTGAACAAAAGCTCATCTTTCAAACCGGCAGTCTAAATCCCACTGGGATCAATGAACGCTTTTCATTCCACTAATTTATTCATGTTTTTCTCGTTGCCATGCACTCACCAATAACGTAGCTCCATTTTCTGCCTTTAAAAGCACACACAACCCACAATTCCTCTATTCGCTCCGACGAAGGGCTAACGCTCGAAACGTCAGCTTTTGTAATCATTACGGTGGCGAATTTACCATTTCAACTTTGTTGATATATCCAAACTATCTCGTTACTCCCACCGACGCAGCCCCAAACAGTTTCTTTCGAAACGATCAGACTTTCTTTTAGACACGAAAGGCACTGACGTGTTATTGCGCAATTTTATTTTTCTGGGAAAAAAAAAACAAAAAAAAAACAGGTATAGGACAAAAACTAGTTGCGTAGATGATGTCCATTCGAATTTTGCGACCTCAAATACAAGTGGAAGTATTGCAGAGGAAATTGTTGACCACTTGCCTCTCTTTAGCCTTGTGTACGATCCACATTGTAGCCCCATTCCTGATGCAATTGACGTTATCAAAATTTCATTCCCTATCGATTGCTTGGCAATAACAAAGAAATTAAACCCTCAACCTAGCCCCAACTTAGCCTTAAGGTTAGACATAGAGTTGGGGTTAGCCGCACAAGTTTCACGGAAGCTTCCGTCGGCCTGACCCTAACCTTAAGGTTAGACACAAGTTTCACAGAAGCTTGCGTGAATAACGAAAACAGCTGAACCATAACCCTAAAATCTAAATAATTCGGATATATCAACAAAGCTGAAATGGTAAATTGGCCACCGTAACGATTACAAAAGCTGACTTTTCGAGCGGTGGCCAATTTACCATTTCAACTTTGTTGATATATCCAAATTATCTCGTTACTCCCACCGACGCAGCCCCAAACAGTTTCTTTCGAAACGATCAGACTTTCTTTTAGACACGAAAGGCACTGACGTGTTATTGCGCAATTTTATTTTTCTGGGAAAAAAGAAACAGGTATAGGACAAAAACTAGTTGCGTAGATGATGTCCATTCGAATTTTGCGACCTCAAATACAAGTGGAAGTATTGCAGAGGAAATTGTTGACCACTTGCCTCTCTTTAGCCTTGTGTACGATCCACATTGTAGCCCCATTCCTGATGCAATTGACGTTATCAAAATTTCATTCCCTATCGATTGCTTGGCAATAACAAAGAAATTAAACCCTCAACCTAGCCCTAACTTAGCCTTAAGGCTAGACATAGAGTTGGGGTTAGCCGCACAAGTTTCACGGAAGCTTCCGTCGGCCTGACCCTAACCTTAAGGTTAGACACAAGTTTCACAGAAGCTTGCGTGAATAACGAAAACAGCTGAACCATAACCCTAAAATCTAAATAATTCGGATATATCAACAAAGCTGAAATGGTAAATTGGCCACCGTAACGATTACAAAAGCTGACTTTTCGAGCGGTGGCCAATTTACCATTTCAACTTTGTTAATATATCCAAATTATTTCGTTACCCCCACCGACGCAGCCCCTAACAGTTTCTTTAGAAACTACCAGCCTAAAATCTAAACACTAACGCTTACAACGAATTTGTATATGGGGCGATTCTACCGCTCAAAGCTACCAGTGGGATTTTGGTTCAACACTGCACCATGGTCGTTCCGTGAAGAGAGGACACTCCATTACGACACCTCCCGTGACTTTTTTCCTAGAGGAAAAGGGCCTGGGAAGAGCTTTTGAGGTCACGCGCCTGGTACTTTTAAATACCAGAGCTGCCATATTTTATAGTATTCGAAGTGTTGGCGTCTTTCCTTCAAGTCTTTTCTTATTTCCTTCGCTTGAAAACAGATCAGATGTGTGGAGAGAAAGAGGTAAGCTCATTTTCTATCTTTAGTTACAAAACACCAGGCAAATGTCGCTTGACCATCCGTTGGTTGGCCACCATCGAACCGCGCGCGCTCGTCGGAAACCATTATTTTTCTCTCGCGGATGGCTTTCCGACGTTCTTCACTTGCAAGAATCCTTCCAATACTCGTCTCTAGGGTGAATTGAGCGGAATATTTGCCCATTGACCGCAACCTGAAGAATGAACTTCTCTTGAGTCGCGGTGTTAACCATAGTTTTCCAAGTGCCTTGCTTATTTTTGGCGAATGTTTTGACTGTGGCGTGGATGATTCCAAATGGCTTGCTGCAGTTTGCGAAACGGAACGAAATGAAAATCTGTGATTTGCAAAAGAGAAATCTGCTAAAAAAAGAAAAAGAAAATCGTACACAAGCCTGAAGCTCAAGAGAATCAAAGCGCTTGGGTCAGTTGCGACATTTTCAACGCGACGCGTAGAATTTTCTGTTCGAATCATTTTTTTGAACTTACATTTCTAAACCATTGCAAGGTTCTTCTGTATTTCTGCGTAGTAAAATTGTTATAAGAAAGAGCTGCATTTTGGAAGAAATGTATGTTATCTGCAAGATGACCTTTGTGTCGATAGGTCCATTGAATGGAATATTAAATTTACCATCATGATAGTTTGTTCGAGTTTTTGGAACATAAATAGTATTCCTAGTTGCACAGCGAGTTTTAACATTATGCTTATCTGAAGTTTTAATAAGGAACGAGTCATAAAGCTTTGTTAATTTGCCGATCAAGAATTGGTGCATGAGGTAAAGAGTTTGAAGTTTGATATGATCCTGAAGTTTTAGAGGTTTAAGTTGAAAAAACAAAGTACTTCTACGAGTATAAAAATCAGAGTAGGTAATCAGACGAACCATTTTCTTTGGTATTCTCTGGACTGGTTTCATATTAGGGTCATAGGTGTTACCCCAGACTATACAACAGTATGAAAAGAAAAAAGGAAGAATGATGGCATGGTGTAATCGAACTAAAGTTAATCTTTGACATGCAGATAATGCCCAATGTTGTAAAGAACAATGCGTCGTAGATAATTTTGTCCAAAGTTGTTAAAATGTTCTTTCTAACTAAGACAGCTGATAGCCTATGAGAATTTCCAAGTACTGAACACTTTTATGCTCATTAATTGCTTTGCCATCTATTTCAATTTTCATAGAGTAATTCAATTTTTTCTGGTAAGGATGGAATATTACAAAATGTGTGTGTGTGTGTTTTTTTTTCTATCAATATTAAGAGACAGTTTGTTTAAGCACAAAGCCATGTATTAATTTCACCGAGTTGCTTAATGACCGTTTCCTCAAGATGCTGTAAATCTTTATCAGAATAAAACAGATTTGAGTCATCTGCGAACAGATGAAAATCACAAGTGGATGAAGAATTTACGAAATCACCGATATACATATCTACTCATTGGTATACTCCAATTATTGTATTTGGGTTTTGTGGGACTGAATTTTCAATAAAAAAAGAAAGCACAGAAAAATTCATTTGAGGCAGGTGAATGTGGGGTTACAAAATTCATGGAAGAATCTAGGGAAAATAAGAAAGGTGCATAACAAGATAAGGACACAATTAACAATATTCCAATGAATCGCATGTTGGGTAGTACTCTGAAGTAACGTTACACTAAGACTGCTAATAATTTTTAACCCAATAAGATTCACAATTTGACCTGGATGTTTTGTTCTGACAGAAAGTTCAATTAAGAGACGACAAGTGTCACCAAGATAGGTTTCAGGAAAAGTCATCGGAGACGTGACTTAAACAATGTACGGGCAGGCGCATGGTGGTATATCCTATAATTTAAAGTAGCAGAATCTGTCAAATTTTCTCATTATGGATGTTGTTGTTTCATGCCAGTGTGTTTCCCAAATTCAAGCTACGTGGAGACATGAAATGAGAAGGTCAACTCCACGCCATCCTGCGAATGGTCGACGTGACGTGCGATCAAAATTCGTGCCTCTGCCGAAATCTTACTCGGCAATGAAATTTTGTCAGTGTCTGTCAATGTACCTAAAAACAATTGAAGCGTCTGTTTATTTTGGTCAGCTACTATGTGTATCAATCAGCACAACCTACTTTAATTTGTGTAAATCTGATTGGTTTCTAGTGTGATCTATTGTTGCTGAGCCTACAAGTGGTTTACATTTGGACTTGATAGAGTAAAGGCTTTTGCACTAGGGATGCATGAAAAAGACACCCGGCTGTCTTCCGCCGGTCAAGAGTGTAATTTTTCACGTATGTGCGCGTTGTAGTCTGCCCAGTAAGGGCCTGGCACACATGTATTGTTGCAAGGTATTTTTATCAGTTACATGTATTGTCTTTCGTGTTTTATCCATCGCTCCTTTTAATTTGTCCGTGACCTTGAGTACGGCTCGTCGGGTAGGGCGGTTCTATCGGAAGCCAAATTGATATTCGCGTAGAATTTCCTTTTTTTTCTTTTTTTCTAGGAAGGAATAGAGTTGGTCATGTTCCAAGCTCCAGAGAATACCGATTTCAACCTTCTGTCGTGTGTAAATTTTTAGGACACCTACACTATAACATCAGAAAATAGTAGTGGAGTTACACTGCTTAAAGGCCTTTTTCAAAACTGATGTTTTCAAGTTTTCTCTCCTCAATCATATTGTAGGCCGAGCTGTGGAATTGCCTACCACTAGATGTCAGAACAATTGAACATTTCTCATCATTTAAAAACAGCATTAACAAGTTTTCTCTTAATTAACTTGACGTAAACAAGGATAGATTTTTGTAGTTGATCAATGTATCTTTGGTCAATTCTACGTTGCGCACGTGACATTTAGAGGCGAAATTTGAGTATTAAATGTCTCCTAAAGCCAGATCCGAACTATTTGAATTGTAATGAGTCGTGTCATAAAATTACCCCTGAAGTACCTTTTTATTTTGCCAATGTTCAGGAAAGAGCTTTTCATTCACCACTAATAATGTTCAGAGTAATGCCACTGAAGTAAAAATGCTGTTTTTATTGCTTTTATCTGTAAATTGGGAAATAAATAACAAATAACATATAAAAACTCTGACGATCTAGCCCATTTTGGGCATCAAAGGCCATTTATACTTTAGAAAATTGTAAAAAAATTGATAGCCTTACATATATCGTAATATGTCTATAACTATCATTTGTGTCACTAAATATCTACGTATCTTCTCATGTTTGAAAAGTTTATGAGGTTTTCTGGGTTTTTACAAATGTGTCAAGCTGGGGTATCAAAATTACCATAATACTCAACCATAAGAGCAGCATAAATAAGACCTGAAACAGTTGACAACCTAGACAGAAATTAGATAAATGTTGCTCTGAATCATACCCTGGAGGTCGTGTCCGCAACACCTTTTGTGTCTTTGTGTCTTTTATGTCTTTGTCTTTTGTCTGAGGCATCAAATGTTTGAGAATTTTTTTTTTTTGCCATTGAAAGGCCCATCCTAGTGAGTAGTTGAGATCTCAAAATCTGATTCATAGCAATCAATTTCTTTGAGATATGGCAATTTAGATATTGGTATGTAAAATGGCTTATTCGGTTAATAAAAAACCCTAAAAAACAATGGCGTCACACACCCTGGGCGTGACCAATACTGCCAGTGTAGATTTGGATTCTTATAGAACTATGTATAAGCTTTCATTAGAAATAAGTTTGGCTCTCATATTTTGAATTGGAAAATCTGTCAAATTCTCATGTCTCATATGGAATAGCCCCCTTATGTTTTTTTTTTTTCTTTTCTTTTTTCTTTAACCGAGGCAGTGTATTTTAACAAGGAATCATCCTGTCCGCTTTGAACTGGCCTAATCATGGAGAGGTTGCGATTTTTCCTTCTTTTCATTTATCTTAATTGTTCATTTGTCTTCAACTTCACTAGGGAGATCTCCTTAAATTGATTCTCCTTACTGTCTGCCATAGAGTTCTCATGATGTCGGTTTGGAGAATTTTGTATTGCATCAACCTGAAACCCCCTGATTGATGATTTCATCTATTCTCAGTACCTCTCTGCTAGCTATTGTAAGGAGAAATTCTGTCTTGGTCACTTACGGGAGTCAAAGGACAAAAATCCAGCCAGGAGAAGATTTCCTGTATTTAAGGGAGTTGCCCACATGATTCCCTAGGGAGCTGGCAAGTGTAGGGCTTACACGTTGAAAATATTGATGAAGCCAGCAGCAATATCCAAAGTTTTTCGTATGGAATTGATTGTCGGGCCGGATTACCCTTTAGTGCTGGGATGAACGAGTGTTGCGATCGATTTCCACAATGATCTCATGTTGACCTATGATTTTCTTGTCCTCTTTACACAGTACACGGTGGAGCATTTGTCGACGGAATGAGGTGGTTGCAAAGCTTGAAAGGTAGTGCGGAGCCAAGAATAGTATTTTTTTGAGGGAGCAAGAAGAACTAATGACAGTTGTATATATATGTATGTGTGTGTGTGCGTGCGCGCGTAGTAATTTTAGATATGTTTGTACTTATATTTATAAATTTGGCTGTATTTTACTCGGATATACTAGCTCTCTCGAGCTACACTAAATCCAAGTTTAAATAAAGTGATACGTATGCATGCATGCATGTATGTGTGGAAGTTTCAGTGTGAGAATTGTCGTTTCGCCGTTGCTGTTTCCTCAGTTACGAGCAGCCCTGATTCAAATTTGCATGGGCCCCTGACCTTCTTTGCAGGTCTGCGGTGAATGCGTGCGGGAACCATGGCAAATGTGCGTCTGTCGTCTGATCTGGACCCGCTGGTTTGAAAGGCATTTAGCCCTAGTGCAGGATTCAAAGTTGCACTGGTCCTTGATCTCTGTCGAAATGTTTAAGCGCCTATTATAGTGGGGCTTGTGTTCTGCTCGGGTGTTAGAGGAAACTAAGCACGAAGATGTACTCGCTGTGTTCAAACTGCACGCAGAGCTAAATCAAAAATTGTGTTGCCTCCCCTGACCAAGAGAGAATTTCTCCCTACGATATCGATACATTATCAAGGGGACAAGTGATGAGAATAAAGGAAGGTATTAGTTTAGGGGATTGCTAGTCGCTTCCAGCTCCAAATTCTCGGAACTGACATGGTGAGAATTGTATGGCAGACAGTAATCGTAGTCAGGTTGAGGACACGGACACTCTCACGGCAACTCCACCGATGAGAACCTGGCTTGAAATTTCAGTCTAAGTAGGTTGTCGTGTGAGGGGGGCTTCAAATGCAACTCTCAGCCCGACCGGTTCTAAATGACAAGCAAAACTCGCCTGCGAGAACGGGAGACGAGGAAAAGGTGCTGATGACGCGCTCTTGACCCCGAAACTCCCAAGATGTGATTGTCAAGTGTCCCCTCTAGCTGCCAGACATTTCCTTGTAGACAGGTTATGGGAATTGGGTGCGCGATCGAGGGGACATCATCTACCTGACGAGTTTGAGTATTCTCATTAGCTGTTTGTTGGATCGTGCATGAATATTATAGGGAGAAGTAACAGTTCAATCACTTCTGGCAGTTTAATTAGAGAGGAGGTTGAGATATGCTTGGCCTCCAAGTTCCGTGTCGATAGAGGATGTATGGTTCGATTACTTTTTAATTTTTATTTTTATTTTTCGGCTGTCCTCCCTCGCGTGGGTTCGGGTAGATTCTTGGGAAATGTGCGCTTGCCCAAAGTCCATCATCTCTCCACTACGAGAGTCCAGCCATGGAAATCCTCCAAATATGGTCAACCATTGTTCTGGCGCAGAATTCTGCGCCAGAACAATGGGACGATAGCTAGACTAGAGAACTGGACCGAGAAAATGGCGGCCAACCAGCCAGGAACCTTTCATTTTTCGCTGAGAATAGCTTTTTTTATTTCTTAACCAGTATGCGACTCCAACTTCAAAGTCGGACGGGCATTCCGAGGAATTTCTGGACATTGTTGTACTTGTGGATGAAACGAGGTGTTTCAAGAAAAGCTTGAAAGGTGAGTAACTGCTGGTTCATTGTTGGGCCGGCAAGGCTTTTTGGTAGCATGTCCAGCATGGACATGGTAATGATTTTTGTAGGTACGGCAAAGCCGACAGAGTAGACCAGTTAAGGGATTTTTTCGAATGCCCTATGAAGCAATCTTTTTCTTTTTTTTTTTTTTTTTTTTTCCTCGATGTTCAAGAGTGTTTTGCAAGTTTTCCACCTCGAGACAGGGGCACTGGTTTTTAAATCCTTGCAAATGACTTTGAGGGTAGTGATGATCGATGGTGATGATCTCAGCAATGGCCCCAACAAGTTTAATAATAGTGATGCAAAAAGCGAGGGGGAAAAAAAAGACAAAACAAAAACAAAACAAAACAAAACAGTCCTTGGACTTTGGAAAGTGCCCACGATACAGACCAGTACTAATGAGAGCACTATTTGCCACAAAAACACAAACTCGTTTTATTGCCTTTCCACTTACGAGTTATTGTACAGCTGCCACGAAATCTAGAACTTGTTGAGTTAGAAGTCTTTGCCTGACAAAATCACTACCCAAATGTCAACAGTCGATAAAAGAGAGCCAAATTCCTTTTTGCTACCTCTAAGGCCTCTTTTTCCAATTTCTGTCGGTGTGGGAAGAATATTTTCCTCTAATATCAAACATTGCAACTACAGTAAAAACCCGCGTGTAAGAATGTCTGGCAAGACAGGTTCTTAAAATGTCTTCAATGAAAATGCCATTAAATAGTTATAGTGTACAAAATCAAAATCTAGAACCTGTTGAGTTAGAAGTCTTAAAATATCTTAAATGAAAGTGCCATTAAATAATTATACAGTACAAAATCGAAATCTAGAACTTGTTGAGTTAGAAGTCTTTGCCTGACAAAAACCCTACCCAAATGTCAACAGTTGATAGAAGAGAGCCAATTTCCTTTTTGCTTCTTCTAAGACCTCTTCTTCCAATTTCTGTCGGTGTCGGAAGAATATTTTCCTCTAATTTCAAACATTGCAACTACAGTAGAAACCCGCGTGTAAGAATGTCTGGCAAAACAGGTTCTTAAAATATCGTCAATGAAAATGCCATTAAATAATGATACTGTACCATACAATGTGTACTGAACAATGTACTTAATTGTACAGTTTAGAAGTTTACAGCCAGGAGGGCATTTTTTTTTTTTTCTTTTTTTAAACTTGCTTTGATACATGACTGGGAGCCATGAATACAGTGGGAGAACTGTATTGTTTTTTTACACATGTTTTACAGAAGTATCAGATGTATAGAAAACATTTGTTTTATGGTTAGAGACATATTTTGCTACGACATTGTTGAATCGTTATTCAGAATGACTCTTCTTATAAGAGCCATGCGGGTTTTGCTGAATAAACAGGTTCTGACATTTTTGGGTATCGACATCCAAAATTTCTGCCAAAAAAGGCTCTTAATTACTAGGTTCTTACACGCGGGTTTTAGCTGTATTCCAAAAACACTTGAACTTCAATTGCAGTTTTTTGTTTTGTTTTTTTTTTCTTTCCTTCTTTCTCTTTTTGTGTGTCTGGTTTTTGTTTGTTTTCAGAACCTTGTGAATTTCGAATCGGCTTTTTTTTTTTTTCTTTTCTTTTTCCTTTTTTTTTTTTTAAAACCTGAAACGTTTGCACTTGCGAGAGTCATTGCCCGGCAAAAACGCGACTCGAATGTCGGCACTTGACGAGCAAAAGACACAGCAGAAACATTCTTGTTTACAGCCTAGCCGCCAAGCGGTCTACAGTTCGCTCCTGTCGGTGTTCGAACACAGTGTCTTTTTTTACTCTCCGATCGAACCCTTTACACCCTGACGACGACGGTATCCGAATCTCTCTATACGTTTCTTTTGGCACCGGCAAGGAGAATCGGTTTCCCTAGCAGAGTTAGTTTTCAGGGTTGGCAATCGTTTCCTACCTTCTCGTGATGTTCTCGAATGACTCGGCTCTACCACCGTGGGGAGAAATCGGATGCTCGTCGCTCTCGGGGTTGGAAAGGGTTCGAATGTGCGCGGTCTGCTGAGGTCGGCTCTCAGGTGGCAGTCTGCTCAGAAAAGCAGCCAGCGAAGACCTGGGCGAGAATTCTCTGTTGCTCCTCGGGGTCGTCCGGCTGCAAATACCACAACCATCTCTGGTCCTCGCCACGAACACATCTTCGAAGGAGAAAGACCAGGGCGGCCAGCTGGCTCTGGCGGTCCTCGTGGTGACCGATGGCCGTGCCCAGCTTGGACAGGTGACTCCAGACATCTCCCCAGCCTCTCTCGAGTTGCAAGTGCTTCAGCCGCGGACACAGCATGCAGAGGAAACCCGCGTTGGCCACGCTTCGAAGCTTGGTCGAGGAACAGCCAAGAAGCTCGCGCAATGCGTTGACAAGGGACGGCCTTCTCTCCTCGGGGGTTTGGCCAGAGTTCAGCAGATGTGCGATGGAGGGCGCAAGTTCCAGCATGGCAGCCAAGCGCTGGTTGCGCTTCAGGCCGAGTCCCACTAGTGTGGGTCGGTCCAATTTGTTCATGAACTGGCACACGAGGCAGTCCTGGTTTAAGCACTGTTCCGCGACTCGCTCGACGTCCCCGCCTTCCTCGTCGCACAGACAGTACGGGCAGTTTTGATCTTCTTCGCCTTGCGAGGGGCGCACTGCCGGTTCTCCCAGGCACGTGCAGTTTCGTTTGGAAGTGGTCCACAACGAGCAGACTTTGGCTGCGACCGTCTGATCGCGTACCTCTCGGTAGCTCTCCTCTGCCGTACTCTGCCTCTCCTCCTTGGCGGCTCGTGCGACCTACGGCAGGAGAAAGAGAGAAAGGAAATGAAAACATGGGTCCATCTAGTCTCCCAGTGACTCGGTCTAGCCACAAACCCCCTCTAGACCCAAGATCTCGCCCATAAATTCTCCTTACTCTCTGACGTACAGTTCCCCATCACAAATTTGGTGTCGTGTGTCATATCATGATTCCTTCAGTGACTCGTTTCTTTTATTCTCATTACAGCTTACCGGTGTGGGGTCACAGGGCTGGTTGGCTCTCAAGAACCGTTCAAGCCTGTCCAGGGATTCCTCACTGGGAAGGCGCGAAGCACGGATTCCTGGCAGGGCTAGCAGGGCTCGTCGAGGATCTCCTGCAGGGGGCGGCGGAGGGCTGGCCTCTCCTGGCTCTTGGCCGCTGACGCGCGAGGTGCTCGTCTCCTGGGGGAGCACGGTCCGCCGCCGAGCCGTCGGTCTCCTACTCTGTCGATAGCCGGAGCTGCCGCTCTGCGGGCCTTGCCGGCTCTGCCGGCCTCGCCGGCTCTGCCGCTGCGGCTCTGTTCCTGGCCCTGGCCCTGGCCCAGCCCCGACGCCGAGCTCTTCGATGACAGTGGTGGTAGACACAAAGCGCCGAAGCAGACTCTCCATGTGCTGCCTGACGGCGGTGTCGTGCCCCTCTGTACCCGGTCCGCCCGGCGGCAAGGTCTGCGATTCTCCAGCAGTGTCCCAGCCCACCGACAATTGGGACTCTGTGCCAGAACTGCTTCCTGCCTCGTCTTCCTCTGACGTTGGTGGAGAATGGAGCAGGAGTTGCTGCCAGCGATCTGTGGAGGTCCTCCTCAGGCCTTGTGCCTGCTCAGCCGTCAGTGCTGTTAGGGTCAAGAAGTCTATGCCGAATCGCGTCATCAGATCGACCAGGCGGGCCGGTTTGTCGCGTCTGCCAGCGTGTTTTATCGCACTGGTGCGAGCCAACATCAGTTCGGATGTGGTCAGCCCCAGCCCCTCGATCATCGTTCGCGAAGTGAAGGCAGCTATGTCTCCTGCAAGATTGAAGCAAGAAAAAGAATGAAAAATGAAAATCAAAGCAAGACGCAATGAGAGAGAGAGAGAGAGAGAGAGAGAGAGAAAAAAAAAACAACAGAAAAAAAAAACAAAAACAAAAAACAGAAAAATCGAAAAAACCGCGGGAAAAACACACAGAAAAACGTAAAAACCACGGGAAAAGAAAAGAAAAACAAAAAAAGAAACCAGAAAAGAGAGACAGACGAACAAGCAAGAGGGCTTCTCTTTTTACAGGGGCCCTGTATAAGAAAACCATCAGAGATGGAGAGACTGATTGTGGACTGTTTTTGTTTGTCTCACCTGTAGACATGCTACGCACTGCCTGATTGGAGATGCGCGCTGCAACCACAACGTTTCCTGGCAGCAGACCCCCGTGAGAGTGGGCTATCAGCCGACGTGGGAAGCCGTGCGTGAATTGCGCGGAGATGTCGCTCCAGTGAGGGGCCCGGAGGTGCATGACGTTGCCGAAATCGTCCACGCGCAGATCTTCCAAATGACGGTCGAACCACTCGTTCCCCGTTCTCATTTTATCGCTCAGGGCATGGCCCGCCTGGTGGAACATGGTCTCTTTGGAGAGCTCGCCCCTCATCTCCTGGCTTCTGTCGGTGGAGCGCGGCTGTTGCTCGCACCATTCTTCTCGGCTGGCCACGTAGCGGGCGCAATAGTCCCGGCACTGGTCTAGGTCTCCGAATTGGACCTGTTCGTCAACATCCTCTGGGAAAAGCCCCCGTGGCAGCCTTAAGCTGTCGAAGAGGAACAGCTGGAAGTTGAATGCCGTGGGTTCTTCTGGAGATACGGCAAGACCAACTGGGAAGTACGGTCCGATCAGCCGGCTGGTAGACGGGCGTTCCTGCCTTGCTCTAATGCTGTTGTCGAGGGCCATGTGGGTGGCCGGTGAATCCCCCTCCACGATCGAACTGTCGTCAAGAAACTCTTGGCTGTGGGTGAGAATAAACAAAAAAGACATTGAAAAGACATCAGCGCTAGGGTACCCCGCTGGTGACTATTGTTAGTAGATTCTTAGTTGCTTGTCTCGTTTTTGTGTTTCCTTCGGGCTTTTTTAATACGCTGTCGGTCGTTCGCACGCGTAACGAGTCTCTCCTTGTTGAAAATCCATGAACCCTTCCGCTCCCACGATGTCTGTCTGCTCAACAATTCTCACGGCGTCGGCGCGGCCAGCAGAAAATGTCTACTCTTAGATCGATGTTAGAATGACGTGGCTGATCCACAGATTGTTATTAGGAACCGTCACTAGTACTGTTGTTGCTATCACCATCGTCACTGGAGTGAAAGGGTTCATTCTAACTCCAGAAACGCAGTGGGTTTCTGTGAGCGTCAAGTTTATCGAGCCAAGTTAGCCTTCAAATGCCTCGGACATCCCTCGCTAGCAACTAAACGACTGCCTGAATTAGCCCTTGGACTCTCCCAGAGGTGATTTGCATTGAACTTCTCCCTATAGTATCCCATACATTTATCCCGTTAACCCAGCTGGTGAGAATACTGCAATGAATTAAGGTTGGGTTCCCTTGATTGAGCGCCAAATTCTCGTCACCAATTGACAAGGAAATGTGTCGCAGCTAGAGGGGAGAATTAACAATCAGATCTGGAGAGTCCAAGGGTTGGGGTGCATTTCTGCGGTGACAGTTCATAAATAAAAGTTCTGACGTATCACAAACTGAAGTACAGGGATGTGAATACTCTAACTTCTAGTGGCGAGTCAAACTGGTCGGCGACAGGACCGACTGACCCGGTGACTAAGGGGCCGACCATTTAACTTCTGAGCTGGGGGGAGATTTTTGAAAACAAATTTCCTGCAAGCGCTTGTTGGAATAAAGAAAAAAGACATTTCATGCAGCCCAAATGTAACAGAAAAAAATGTAGCCAAAAATCGGGAAAAAAACAAAACAAAAAAACGCTATCCTGCACAGCAGATTGCTTGAAAAAAAGGGGGAAAAAAAAAATTCTTGATGACCCCGCCCCCCTCAACAGTTAAATGGTCGGCCCCTAAAGGTGTCATGAACGAACAGGGCTGGGTTGTTCAAAGGCGGGTTACAATAACCAAGGATTCGTTTGAAATTTGATTTCAGATCTGAAAGCTTTCAAAAGAAAACTTCCGTTTAATTCCATTTGTCTACAGTTTGATAATTGAATGCTCTAATAAAATGGGAAAAATCAGCCCGAAACCACTTTTGAACAGAGAAATATAGAAACCCGGATTAAATTTTAAACCTGGGTTAGCACTAATCAGCCTTCGAACAACTGGGCCCAGTTCTTCACCAACGCGTCATTACCGCCAAATTCGCTCCACTGTTGTCGAATGGCGCTTTGTGTCGATGGAATTGCGCATTAAAAAAAATTATTTCAAATGGTAAAATGTACCTTGCTTCTCCCATGACATCATCATCTGGCCCCTCCTTGTCACTATCGCGCCGAGTCGCACGGCCGCTGCTGTAAGAGAAGACAGGAGTGCTGTTTGAGATCGACCTACATCATATTTTGATGTTCCACTCGTCTCCAGTGCCGAATTAAATTTGGTAAGCAAATCAAAGGAGTCGGTGCCGTGCCGGGAATCAAAAGCGAGAGCCATCGAGTCGTTGAAAAGAAAAACAACACAACAAAACAAAACAAAAATGTTTGAAAAATGAGATAAGAAAAAAAAAAAAAGAAAAGGTGATTTGGAATTGAAATGCTTTTGATTTCAGTTTTTGCCCTTGCCTCCGCTTCTCCCTTGAGCACAAGTCATCCGAGAATTAAGTTAAGATCGGCACAAACACGCCAATTACCACGGATTAATACAGAACGTTTTAAGAATTGCCATTTGAATGGAATCAGGCTAAGTAACAATCTACATCCTATGTTTTCATTGATTTTATATCATTATTGTAAACGATCTTTACTCTCTGTAACGTTCGTCGTGTATTTTAACGAGCGAACTAAAGACACATCAACATCAACATTACCATTACAATTACAATGACAATTAATGGCACAAGAAGAAAATCGAGGCTGAATCCTAACCTTGTGGCCTCGGTAGCTTCTGTCTGCAGGAAATCGGCGCCGGAGTAGGTGGCTCTTTGGCTTCTTGGAGTCGCAGACGCACTTTCGCCCCTCGATGTCTTTGTCCGTTTGCTTCTTGGGGGCATGTGGAAATCTTCTTGCTCCCTTGGAGCGCACTTGGCAATATGAACTCTTGATCGCGCAGCTTATTGACCTCACTCGGAGCGTACGATCTCTCGTAGTCGAGAACACAATTATTTGCACTACGCGACAGTGAGCGTGCAAGGTATTTACAGTCCTTCACCTGTCGCGCATAACTGTATCGCGTGTCGAATGACAGGAAACGAGCTCAGATATGCGGAAGGAAGCAAATGCGCTCTTAGCTGGAAAGGAAACACGGTCTCAAAACAAAAGCAAACGCGCCATTGGCACCGGAAGACAGATTCTCCCCCGGTGTTTCTTCCAGTTTCGTTTGTGTTTTCTGCCTGCCTGCCTGCCTGCCTGCCTGCCTGCCTGCCTGCCTGCCTGCCTGTTTTGTTTGTCTGTTTGTTTGTTTGTTTGTTTGTTTTGTTGGTTTGTTTTTCTTTCTTTGAAACCCAGGTCTGTTCCCCTCTTTTAATTTCCTTTTAAACGCAGCTTCTTTGGTTGTGTTTACTTCACTTTTGAAACTCGATCCGATTAATTTTAAAACAGGAAGGCCAATATGCGCTCTTGGACAGGCAGGAAGTGAAAAGAAAAATAGCAGGATCTGCATTTCAAAATGAATCTGCCGTATTTACCTAGTTACAAATGTGTTCTTAGTAGCGTAGATGTAGATGTTACGCTCAACTCGAAGCGTCTGTCTAAAAATTGCTGCAGGACATAAACTTCCGCGTACAAACAATTAAACCACAAACAGGAAGCCAATACGGTCTTCAATAGGAAGTGAACGTGGCCGCTTGTTATTCATTCATTTTTTTGTTTGTTTTTTTTTTTTGTTCTCTTCAAAAGGCAACCTTTTCAAGGAGATTTAGGAGGTCAGAGGTCAGGTTTTCTCGTACATTCTCTGTCGAGTTTCGATGAATGTTGGACCTCACGGGATCAAGTTGAAACTTGGACACATCTCTCTGGTTATATTCGGGCTAAAGAAATCATTTCGGTAGTATATTACAAAGCTAAGATACTGCGGCATGTAGGAAAAATAAATTCCCATAGCTGCCTTTGAAGCTTTTTTCTTTTTTTTTTTTTTCCCTTCTCCTTCTTAATCTTCTTCTTCAAGTTCGACACTGGCAGAATTAGAATGCACGATTTCAACAAAAATGCGGGAAACTACATGTATAGTTGATGCTTAAGAATTCATATCTCTCGTTAGCAAGTCAAGGCTAGAGAAGTGATGTTGGTACAATTAAAAAGCTAAAAGAATTCTACCTGTAGAAAAAGGTTATTTGAAAAGGCTGCTTTGAAAGGATTCATTTGTTTTTAAGACATCCTTGAAGTTCATGAATGGCAACGCTATTTAATGGAAACGGCGCAGAAACGTCATTTATGCTCGATGCGAGAAAACTCACATCTCTCGTTATATCGAGGCTAGAGAAACGATTTCCATATCCTTACAAAGCTAAATTAGTGCTGCACTTAGGAAAAATACATTGCAACGCTCGCGTTGGATCAGTCACATCAAAAACGGGCCATTTCAAAGACCACGGGACATTTGCAGGCTAGAGTCGGGTCGGGGAGCGGGGAGGAGGTGGGGCGACTGGTAACCAGCCAGACCACCAACCCCTTCACGCTACATGAAGCTGATTGTTAAGTGGTGAGGTTCACCGTGCTTTGCTTGCTCTAAGAAATTTAATTTGCTTCGGGCCAAGGTTAGCGTTCTCTGTCTCCGCTCAAGCTCCCGCATCCAGAACGACCAGGGGGGACAAAACACGCACGCACGGTGGAGGAACTCCTCCAGGCCCTCGCGCGGTGGCTGACTTGGTGAGTGCCATTAGATTGCCACTGAAAGCCCCATTAGTGTGATTTAAAGAAAGCCTTGGGCCCCTCTCGCTATATGCGCATTCCATTCCATTCCATTCCATTCCATTCCATTCCGTCGTGTATGGAAAGCCATACTGGACAAAAGTGGGCGAGAATAGTTTTGTTGGCCGAGAAATCATTTTGTCACGCGATCAAGAAAAACATTTCAGTGCCCGGTGATCGACCCCATTTAATATGGCCTTTCATAATTATAGTACCTGTCCAATCGATCTACGCACTGCTCGCAAAGAGCAATAGATATAGCTTCCCCCGCGGATTCATGAAAACTACTTTTACAGCAACAAATTAAATACCAAACTGGAGAGCCAACTCGAGAGCCAGTTCAAATCCTGCAAGCCTAGTTACTCTTCATTCAAGGCTCACTGATTCAGAAATTCTCAAAATGCATTGACCAAATCGCTTTTGGCACAACCTCTACTCCAACCAATAAATGTATCGATGAATTGATATATTGTTAACGTTCACTTTATTAGCTGTCATCGTGATTGGTCTCCCCTAGACCTTTCATTTGCATAATTATTATTGATATCATTGTATTTATTCATACAGTCATTTCATGCTAATGTCTTTATTTATGCATTATCTGTATTTATAACCATTTTATATTAGGATATATTTTTAAATGTAAGTGTATTATAGTCTACTAAGTAGATAGCAGGTCCACATCAGCAACTGATGCCATCTACTCAACCTGCTTTAACAAATCAAGAATGTATGTCTGTGTGTAACCAATTTTTTATCATATTTCATTCTCATTGCATTGCTTGCTCACCAACTCCAAATCCTCTTCAGCCCTAATTGAAACCCACAACTCCATCAAAAAACTGCATGTCTTATGTGACCATGCCTAGCTGCTAAAGATACTCCTTGTTATACAGCTAGGCTATCCTTAAAAATTCATCCATAAACAGAGCAGTTCTTAACTCCATTCTGCTGCTGACTAACCCATAGCCCAGAAACTATCACAAGGCTTCTCCGGTCAGTGGTCTTAGGCCACAAATAGTCTGCAAGTAGGTCTATTTCCACTGCAAATTCAACCTTTCATCTATAATTATCATCACAGTGACCCTCACTCCTCCTCCATAAATGCTAAAACCAAAGCAATCCTCTAATATTTTGGACGCGCGAGCACAAAGAGCGCCGCCCTGCGATACTCACAAACAGTCTCCGACCTGTCCTCGTGCCTTCTCAGGCGCGTCCTGCCCAAAACCCTCTGCCAACCCCTTACTCTTTCCATCTCTATATTCTTATAAGCAATTCCCACTCCCTAAGGCCTGGGACCAAAGCAATCCTCTAATATTTTGGACGCGCGAGCACAAAGAGCCCCTCCCTGCGATACTCACAAACAGTCTCCGACCTGTCCTCGTGCCTTCTCAGGCGCGTCCTGCCCAAAACCCTCTGCCAACCCCTTACTCTTTCCATCTCTATATTCTTATAAGCAATTCCCACTCCCTAAGGCCTGGGACCAAAGCAATCCTCTAATATTTTGGACGCGCGAGCACAAAGAGCCCCTCCCTGCGATACTCACAAACAGTCTCCGACCTGTCCTCGTGCCTTCTCAGGCGCGTCCTGCCCAAAACCCTCTGCCAACCCCTTACTCTTTCCATCTCTATATTCTTATAAGCAATTCCCACTCCCTAAGGCCTGGGACCAAAGCAATCCTCTAATATTTTGGACGCGCGAGCACAAAGAGCCCCTCCCTGCGATACTCACAAACAGTCTCCGACCTGTCCTCGTGCCTTCTCAGGCGCGTCCTGCCCAAAACCTTCTGCAAACCCCTTACTCTTTCCATCTCTATATTCTTATAAGCAATTCCCACTCCCTAAGGCCTGGGACCAAAGCAATACTCTAATATTTTGGACGCGCGAGCACAAAGAGCCCCTCCCTGCGATACTCACAAACAGTCTCCGACCTGTCCTCGTGCCTTCTCAGGCGCGTCCTGCCCAAAACCCTCTGCCAACCCCTTACTCTTTCCATCTCTATATTCTTATAAGCAATTCCCACTCCCTAAGGCCTGGGACCAAAGCAATCCTCTAATATTTTGGACGCGCGAGCACAAAGAGCCCCTCCCTGGGATACCTACAGACAGTCTGCGGTATCTCCTGGCATCTCGCCAGATGAGTCCTGGCAAAAAACCTGTATCCTATTCTGTTCTGTCCTAACATACCAAACTGCTACTGTGTCACTGCCGAGATGCCCTTGGTGATTCTCCCTACTCTGTTTATTTTTCATGTAACAATGATTGTTTTTTTTTAATTATGTCAAAGGGTACAAATAAAGTTGTTGGTGCTTGATATTGTAAGGAGGATTTCTGCCTTGGTCGCCTCTGGGAGTTAGAGGGTTCACCATGTTATCACATTCTATATGACATGAATTATCTGGTACATCTTTCATCTTTCATCTTTTTTTGTTTACAGGACTTTATTTCAGAGGACCAGAATCAGAAGTTATTACAAGAGCATGAAGGTATGCATAATACTGAATTAGTGGAATTATATCTCTTGAGTTTTCCCAAAATTCCCAGTAATTCTTAAGCCTTTCACTGCCAAGATCTCATTAGTAATTCTTCTTTCTGTCTGCCATACAATCTTTTTCATGTAAGTTTGGAAAATTTGCTATTGGATCCACTAAAAATCCCCTTGACTTGCCTGCTTCAAATGGACTTGATATCATGAGCAGGAAATTCTGTCTTGGTCACTCATGGCAGTGAAATGGTTGATAAATTTCAGTTTGCGGGATCTACAAGAACACTGAAACAGTATACAGTAACATAAAAATATGCTGCTTGACAAATGACATTTGAATTGTAACACATCCAAAGAAGTTACAACCACATTAAATGAACTCAAAGCCTGACCCTGGAAGGAAAGGCTTAAATACCACTTGTATTATCTTACATCCATGATTAAATGACTCATTGATTGGTATTCATGGCAACACACATAATTCAAGCAAGTCATTGTATTTCATGGAAAAGCCAATTGACAGATTCTATTTACATTTGTGTCAAATCCATTTGGATGATTTATTTGGACTATTTTCAATGAGTGGCCATAATGGAGGATAATTGTTTTAAAGTTTTTTTTCTAGTCAGTCAAAACTATTTGACATGTAAAACTGAGTTGAGCATATAAATCAATTTCACTGACCACTTGAATTCTTACTTGGGGGTTAGTGATGCCTATATTTATTTCATACTAGTTGCCTCCAAGTTTTCCTAAGCTTCCCAGTCATTGTTAACACTTTCACCAAGATAGCATTAGCAGTTCTCCTTACTGTCTGCCATACAATTCTTCTCTAAGTTGGAGAATTTGGTATTGGATCAACTAAAAATTCTCTTGTGGATATTTTGTAAGGAAAGATTGAAATGACTTATGTGGAACCCGACCTTAATCACTCCATGCCTAAAACTATTTCCTTATTTTTTGGTACAGTGTGAACTCAGGATAATCCCCTAACAGATTTTTCCTTCATTCTCCGCCTCACATGTGTGCTTCATATGGAATTCATCCTGTGAGAAGAGAATTTCCTTGTCACTCATGGCTGTGAAAGGGTTAATTATCTCTCAATATTAACAGCTGCCAAGGCCGCCTGCTGTTTGCATTGCGTTGCCATTGGTTTTTTGTAATCGGATGCTTTGGCGTCTTGGCGTCTTGCTTCGCGTCAACAGATTTCGTGTGGCTTTCAGTTTTGTCCACTTTGCACTAAACCTTGCGTTCAAGCTTCACCGATAGGTAAGTACCTTTTTCTCATTTTGTGTAGGCAGTGTCAGATTTATAGTTAGGGGCGGAAGATTGCCGTGAAGATTATTTCGGCTAAGGCGGTGAACTGATTTATAATAACCTAACTGGAAACGTGCTTAACACTCGAGTGAACGCCCTCCGTTTAGCTTGAAGAGCCTCGAGAACAAACTCTTAGGCTTCAAAGGAGATCGAACGTTTGGAGCAGTTAATTTATTTATCACGAGTATATCTGCGTTACTTTTCTAATGTACATTTTGTCGTTGCATTTCTGTTGTCATGGGGCTGACTGTATAATCGCACCCTTGAGCCAGTGTTTAGGCCGTTTACTTTGAAGAGCCTCGAGGCTGTTCGTCAGCAAGTGAGAAACTATAACTTAGATTTAAAAGGACGTGGCATATAGGCGTACTTTTTTAGCACGTTGTTCTGCTTCATTTTTTTTTATCATTACATGTTGGCGTTGCATTTTTGTAAACATGGGGCTAGCTGGTGTAATCGGAGCCTTGAGCGTCCCTAACGCCACCGCGGTTTAGGCGTTTAGCTGGAAGAGCCGAGAAGCTGTTTGTCAATCGGCTCCTTTTCCTTGAGTGAGAAACTGCGGCACACTGCGTTGGTGGGGGGGTCGTGTGAGGCCGTTGCTATGAAATGAATGCTTTGCTTGGAACGGAGCCTCTAATTGATCTTTCGGGAAAAATAGGGTTTGGAAAAAGAGCGACAGAGTCTAGTTTGGAACCTTTCTCAAGATAATTTTGGCTGCAAATTGCGTAGGAGACGTTAAGTAACATGGTAACCACCATTTTGATGTCCAATTGAGTCATGCGCAAAATGAATAGCTCGTGGACTAGTGTTGATGAACCGAGGCAACCATTTGCGTTCAAAATGTCGGAAACTCAATTTGGCCTTCAAAGCTTTGACGCTTGTGAGTTGACGGGATCTCCTTCAGTTTAGTTTCGCCTTGAATACGGGGTTCAAGAGAGTTGACGAGGCATTTGAAGCCGTCCAAAGAAACTGTTTCCCTAGGTGTAATCGTCCTTTTCATTACACTACTTGACACATACCCTGTTAATGAATGTACTTTCCCACTTAGCTAAAGCACCGCACTGAAGTTCATTTACAAAATGGCAGAGGGTCTTCCAAAGTTCCAGGTTGTTGAGTACGACGCCACGTCAAGTTCAGAGGAACTGCCGTCAGACAACGAGGCTGGGTGTTCCTATGTCATCTCCTCGCGCCACCTGAGCCCTCCGCGAGTTCCGCAGAGCTACAACAGCGACAAAGGAGGTGCTAACACCGCACTATATCAACGCGCAAGTAGTGGTAGCGACTGGAGGGACAGTTTCTCCTCTGAGAGCGACACCTCCCCTGAGTTGCCGCCGCCACCACCGCCGCCTAGTCTCAACCCGCCAAGACCACCACCAGAAAAGCGACGAAAACTGGTCAAAAAACGTCACCGCCGCTATAGAGGAGAGAGGCCCTCTCCTTCCCGTAAACTAGCAATGACAAATTATGCGGAAACTGCGGATCAGCCTGCGCCAGTCTGTCAGCAAGAAACACAGCCTCAACGCCCCCCTGATAGGGAAGTGGTCCCGGACGCTCTTGCATGCCAGCCCGGACCTCCGAGTACCGGAAGGTCGCGAAAATATGCAGTGGGCGAATCGGAAATGCCCAACGATCTAAAAGAGTTCCTGCGAAAGGTTGACCATTTTTTCACCCGCAAACACTCACTCGCGCGTCAAGGCATGTACGTGTCAGAAACAACAATGGTGAAAAGCCTTGAAAGGATCTACGGTGAGTTTTATAGTTCGTGAAAACAATACAAACAAACAAACAAGGCAAACAAACGGAGGCCTTTTATTGATGACGGCACTAACCCAAATTTCCCTTAAAATCTTCAGGCTTTCTGGGCTATTGCAAGAGCCGCGGGGAATATCTGTCGCGCAGACTCTTTGAAAAGCGCTCCTTGATCGAGTCATATTTGGACTATCTTAGGGTAGGTGTATGTAGGTGTATGATAAATACTTTGTAGACATAAAGAGCAGCAGAACACCAGGTGAGCTCTCGCACAACAGAAAGAAAAAAATTAGAGAGAGCAAGCACCTGGAAAACAAACTCAGAGCAGCGGTCTCAGCTGTTGCCTTTCCTTTTTCAACAGGATGAGAGAGGTCTTTCGCCAGCAACTATATCTAACCACGCTTCCTCGCTTCTGTACCCGCTGAAGTACATACACCGCCGACAGGCCCCAGATTTCAAAAACGTAGAACTCATTCAACAGCTGCGCAAGATGGCCACTCTTCTTCAGAGACAAGGAGAGCTCGAGCGGCCAAGAACGCAACAGGAACTGGCGGCCCTCAATCGTTGGATTTCATGGTAAGCAAGCGAGTGTCTTTTTTTTTTCTTTTTTTTTTTTTCCGTGTCTCGCCTGGGGTTGACATCTGTCCTTGTTTTTTTTGCTCGATAGGGAGGATGTTCTTAAGGCGCTCGCCCTTCAGCGCGAGAAATTCGAGGCTTGCCTGGTTAGGAAAGCAAAAGCACGCGAAGCCAGTGACTTGGTATTGTTATCGCTGTACGTCCACATTCCGCCAAGTCGTTGCCTAGAGATACGGACTCTGGAGGTAATGAAACAAGAAGAAATCACAGGCCTATTCCAGGCCGCAAGCTTCAGAGAGCGAAACATTCTCCTCTTGAACACAGACCGCTCAGCGACGCTGCATCTCCAACGCTACAAAACTTGGCGTCACCACGGGCACGAAGAAATTCCAATTCAGGTTAGTGGCGAGTTTCTTCTTTGATAACTTAAGTACCTTTTAAGAATCACGCGAGGCTGCCAAAGTCTTAATTGCCTAAGTTGTATCGACAGACAGACAGACAGACAGACCGATAGACAAGTTGCATGAAGAAAAACATGCGAGGGAGCAGTTCATCTAATGTTCTCCTCTCTTGTTTTCCACCTTAGGCGAACAGCGAATTGGCCAGACTGTTGCACAACTTTGTCAAAGATTTCCGACCATTGCTGTCCGACCCTTCACAGAACAGCACGCTACTCGTGGTGAGTTCACCGCACTGCACTGCTTTATAGCTATTCATACCGTAATCGTTTCTCTCTTGTTTCTGTGCTGTTTTTGTCGTTTCAACAATCCTAGGAATGACAGCAGTAACGATAATACCTCTTTGTTGCCTGCAGAATGCCAATGGCCAGCCCTTCACTAGTAGTTCGTATACGTCTCACATCAGAGGACTCTTACAGAGGTTGACTGGCCGTGCGGTCTCAGTCAACGGCCTTCGCTCCGCATTTCTGACCTGGGCGCTCAACCGGGGTGATTGCGATGAGCAAATGAAAGACAGCCTAGCCAAGGCCCTCAGACACACTCGGAGAGAGGCTGAAGAGACGTACGACCGGCGCACTGCTGCCGAAAGGCTGAACTTAGCGCTTGACTTAGCACGTGGGCAGGCGGAGGAGAGCCTCTTGCCAAAAACACTGGAGGCTCCACAGGACAGTGAACAGCACGAAGCGGACGACATTCGGCCAGGACAATTTGTAGCACTGGTAGAGCCGGAAAGCACGCTCCAGGCTCCCAGAATACTGCTTGGGAGAGTACAAACCATACTGGAGAATAGAACGGCTTCGTTGCTTTGGTACGAGGCGGATGCTTCGGGTAGTTATTCGCTCGCACTGGACGGGTCGTTCTGGACAGAGAGTCTGGATGCATTGGTGCCTGTCCGGGTCCAGAATTCCAAAAAGCCACAAGCGTATAGACTCAAGGAGACAACGAGGTCCATTCACAAGAAAGTTCATGATTCCTAGCCCGGAAAAAGAAAATAAAAACAAAAATAAGAGACGATAGACGATGCATGTTGTACTAGTTTCTAGTAGTTTGGTTTTTGTTCGCTCTACTCACTCTAATTAGCCCGTTTGACCGGCAGATTGGAAACCTTACCAAGCTAAATCAGCGGTACATCTGTAAGCCAAGCGTGCCGGTTCATGGCAAAATTGAAGATTAATTTTCGGATTAACAGGAGTGTGGCGTTTACAATATACGTTTCTGTTTTTCTTTTTTTTATGTTGTTGTTGTTGTTGTTTGTTTTCCAATCAATACGCTCAAGAGAGTATTACCGTTACACCATAGATTAGTCATAGCTAGGGGAAACCCCACGCTAAGATGATGAATTTGAGCAAGTTTTGCACACCATCTATTTGGGTAAGCGCAAGTGCTTGGTACTAAGTAATTTTAACATGAACACGCTTTCTAAGAGCACTAAACCGAAAGAGATATCTTAATCTGATCCATTCAGAGGGTTTTAATCGCTTGGTATTCGAGGCAACGTATATAGCTGAAACAAAAGTTAGTTGCTTATATCATGTCCACTCGAATTTTGCCACTTCAAATACAAGTGGAAGTATTGCAGCGGAAATTGCTGACCAATTGCATGTTTTTAGCCTTGTGTACGATCCACATTGTAGCCCCATTCCTGATGCAATGGACGTTAGAGATTCTAAAAAGTTTGACGCGATTTCTTTTCCAAATGCGTTAAAGAACGCAAACTGGCTTCCCGTGTAAATAATAATAATGATACAAATGAGAGTGTGTCGAGATTCCTTCGCATTTTCAACAGAATTAGCAATGGGCATGCATCTTTGAAAATTAACAAAACTAAGAAAAAGTCGGCATTTAAACCCTGGGTAACTGGAGGTTTAAGGAAATCAATTAAAATTCATAATCAGCTTTGTAAGAGAATGAACATGATAAATACAAACTTTATCATCGCAACAAAATAGTGGCCATTAACAAAATATATCGCGCACTTTATGATAATAATAGGTAGTTGAAGATTCCACGAACTCTCAGAAAATGTGCGATAACACGAATGTCACCAAACACAAGTTGCAAGTAAACGACAAAAACTTTGAACGGCCGTTCTCAATATCAAAAGCGATCAAGAAGTACTTCTGCAATGTTTCCGCCGAACTTGCATCTCAACTTGCTTGCCAAATTAAATCGCCGCTCCCCTTCTTACGAGCACAGGGGAACCCTAACATTGAGACTCGTTCCGCTTTATCAGAGTAAATTAAGCTTAATGCGTATTAGGACGATGAACAATTATATGACTCGGATAAAGACCCTAGATTACTGGACAAGTGGCTAATGCATTAAGGTAATATTGCAAGCCAATGGTACAAAAGCAACGGTATGATTGTCAATCCCAAAAAAAAACCAAACCAGCATAATAGGAAAGTTACATCATGTATCCTCTTTTCCACTACAAAAATCAATTGACTTGTTTGGAATTTCTGTGGATGACACACTTTGCTTTGATGAAAACGTCTTTGACGCAGTTAACCATTCCATTCTGGCTTTCCAAACGATTTTTCTGGGTGGAATTTTAGTATCCTAACCCTAACCCGGCTTTTGTCAACCTAGGGTTCGGCTTAGGGATGAACCCTAACCCTAACCCTAACCCTAACCCTAACCCTAACCCTAAACCCTAAACCCAGGGGAGTTGGGGAGT